>NC_086319.1:111849834-112122334 GCF_036172605.1 Pelobates fuscus | reverse complement strand
GATCATAGTACACAATGTGTGTGGATTTCATGTGAGTGTTCTGTTTTGTCCCCACTCCTACTAAGCTTTTTGAATGGGGTGGAGGGCAAAAAAAAGAGAGTACACACACCACATCCACACACATTTTGCCTATAAATAACAATGGACAAAGGACCACGCTCTCTTCTCCTACTCTTCAATCTTCTTTCCAGGTGTGTCCCTGACTTGCTGATAAATAGACGACTACATCAAAGATCTCTCACTCCTTGTAACGTCGTTAAGAAATACCATCTATTAAGTATATGATTATTTGCATTTGGAGTCAAATAAATGCATATTTTCTATAAAGAACATCAAATTGCATATTCATATTTTTGGGTAATATAGATGTATAATAACATGGGGAGCCTAGAAGATATATACATAAAATACTTATTTCAATTACCCTTGAACACATAAATCAAGATATTACAATTTCATCCACACATAGTACAGACAGATAGCACAAACACACACACTGCACACAACCAACACACACCATACACATATTTTGCAGATTAATGAGGGTGATGGATGTTATAGTTTGTAAAGAGAACTCAATTCTAAAAGTCATGTTGGAATGAGGCATATGAGTGTATATGCATATGTGATGATTTGGGTACTTTACCAGAACTACCCTCCAATTTAAACTTAAGACCTAGCTTTTCTCTGAAATACCATTTTATCTCATTGATCTACCAGTGACAGCCAACATACAAAACATCCACAGAGGAAATAGACACTGAAAATACACACACACCAAACATTACACATAGCAAGCAGACACCAAACTATAAGAGAAGATGACAGTGAAAAACTATGGGAGGGCATAGGGTGAGCTAAACAGGGTTATTCACCAAACTCGAAATAGAAAAAAACAAAACAAACAAAGAAGGAGGCAATCATTTCTGACTTACATAGCAGAAAATTGAGCAATGGGAACAGGGATATGTACAATAAAATCATTTCATTAAGCTAAAGTTGTTTTAGTGCTTAGAGGGTCACTTTAAGTAATCCAGGGTTACACTGATGTGCAAATGCAAAATAAGTAGGGCATTCCATACCAGTATAGCCCCCTAAGGGTTTAAAGCTGTAAGCAAATAAAAAACAGGCATTAAAAATAATAATACAAATAGCACCTTGAGAGGTTCAAGTTGATTTTCAATAGATTTCACATTTTCCCTTGAAGCAGCCATTTGAGCTTCTTTATTCCGCAGATGGTCTTTAATTTCCTGAGATTTCTCCTTATTTTGTTTAAGATATTTTAAGTCTGTTTGGTACACTTTTACTTGTTGGGCTTGCTTCATTCGTACTTGCCTCAAAGTCTCCAAAGCTTTAATATATCTTGAATTTGAAAAACAGAAATGGTAAGTAAGTGACTAAAGGTAGGTTGGTACAGGTAATTTTCATTTTATGCTGTAAAAAAAATATTATTAAAAATTTACAGAAATGTTGAAATAATTTGGACAGAAACTACTGTAGACTATGCCATAAAAGGGTTATCCCACTTCACCACCTGAAACCCAATTTTTCATTTGTAACTGCGTGTTGCATTTCAGCCTTTCTACTTGAATTTCTGTATGACCTTTATATAAGGCAAACTAAGTTTAATTGCCAAATTAGCAACAAAATGGAGACTATACCTAAAGACTAATAAAAATGGTGTCACAATTTTGAATAATCTCTTCTTTACCACTTACAATCCACACTGTATCTAAGATTATCTAAAAGAGAGCTTCCTTTTTTTTCTCCTCTTAATGCTGATTCTCCTCATTTGCTTTCCATGCAAGTTGATGGTACTTGCATCAATCCATCTTTGCAAGTTCATGGTCTTGGTGTAATCTTCGATACTGACCTCATTGCGAGGAGAAAAAAGGTAGCCTGCTTCCCTGCCCACATTACGTTGCATAGCGTGATCCCCAGGCTCACCCTATACCCTTCATGATTTGTGCTATGTAAGTGTGTCATGGGAGTTCTACACATAAACAAAAAGAAAGTTAAACAAGTTGAGCACTATCACTGCAGATTAAACTTTAGGTTCTATTCTGTGGGGAGTACTGGCTTCGTTCATATATTAAGGTAGACGTGGATTGCTAGATTATGGCTATGCAATATAGACAAAATTTATCGCAAGTCATGAACTTTGTACTACAGCACACATTGCAGGGATAAGGGTGGGTAGTGATAAAATGACATGGTATCTTAACGATTTAATACCACCGGGTAGTAAAAGTGGATTACCGTGAGGGCAGAAGGTTGGTACAAGGGTAACTGTAATAAGGCTCATATAGTCCAGTCAAATAGAAATAACTAATAATAAAGGATAGTAGAGCAGAGAAGCACAAGAACTTATAAACACATCAAACTGATTATAAACTGTACGGTTGGACTATTCAGTATATCCGCATTTGGGTATTCAGGAGCAAAGCTAGTCCCCGGCTCAGTCCACACTGATCAGCCGATCGATATTTCTGGAGGCTTGACAGATGAGCCAGGAATAAGGGCGAGGATGATGCCTCAGCAGGATTTCGCTCACCGATATAAACCTGTGCTGCATCTCCCCGATTCCTGCCATCAGGTGCATTTCTTATAGACACTTTTGTTGCCTGCTGGTGGCCCTGTAGCACGGGAGCCTTCTAGGTGCGTGGGGTGCGCTTGCCAATATGTCTCCGGTGGGATCTGCCGGTTGGTTCTCTGCACCGCTGTGTCAGTCTCTGCCGCTTAACCGCCCTAACTAGCTGTGCTTTTGGGTGCTTGGGGGGATTCTGCTGTTTCATGGTTGCCTGGCGCTGTGAGGACATGCTCAGACCCTTGGGTATAGTATTTGCTGCTCTATTGCTTATCCTGTCCCAGAACTCGTTACCTAGGCGGTCAAATGCCAGCAAGATCGGGTCCACTTGAACATGCAGCAATAGGCTTGTATGTGATGGAGTACCCCATACGATGTCCGCCATCTTGTTGAGTAGGCCTCAGGCATGCAGTGTGCTTTTGATCGGGAAAGTCTGTGTAATCGGGCCAAGGAGTACCGGCACCAAACTGCAGCAGAGGATCGCCCGCCTCCTCCACCTTCAATCCGCCTGCAGGCCACAAGACAGTTCGGTGCGGTCAGCACCCGTGTGAGCTGCCAGAACCCTAGCCAGGAACAAAGCAAAGTATTTCTCCAGTAGTAAGAGTCGTGTCAGGTGAGATTTAGAGTAACTTTGCCGGTGTATGAGTAGTATTTTGAGCTAAAGCGGAGGAGTTCCAGCCATGTGCGACCTACTCGGTTAGCTGTCAGGCCCTGCCCATCGAATGTAATGATTTTAATTTTGATGTAGATCGCTTTCTCGACAAGGCAAGGGAACATTGGGCTACTTC
The DNA here is from genome assembly GCF_036172605.1 of Pelobates fuscus. Lineage (NCBI taxonomy): Eukaryota > Metazoa > Chordata > Amphibia > Anura > Pelobatidae > Pelobates > Pelobates fuscus. The sequence goes on along the minus strand of NC_086319.1, from coordinate 112,118,959 downwards.
TAGCTCCTCCAGCACTCCTAAGACTCTGATTTACACCTTTAGATATATGGAGGTTATTTCAGTCAACTGAACAGGATTACTCATTTTGTTTTAACCAACATTCTACTTATTCCCAAACGGACTATATTTTAATTCTCAAGACTTCTTTCCAATTTTCATATAGTCAGATCACACTGCAGTGGTGTGTCAAATGGCAGTAGACCACCTTGTAGGAGGTTATAAAGAACCAATGATAAGATACTGGCTAGTCCTGGGTTCAAAGATTGTAATGGCAGATATGGCTGAATATTTTACTCATAACAAAGAGCACAATTCTTTCAGATCCTTTGTTTGGCATGCTCATAAAAGCACACTTAAATTAAAAATAGTGGTTGGAGCTCCATTGTCAATCTGATATCGGCCAGGTCTATTGGTTGCTTATTATAAGGAATTTAGGGAGATTTTAGTTTATAAATCGCCTTTGTAAATGGAGTATATAACTGGAGATTTGCAACAAAATGGAAAAATGATCCATTGTGTGCAAATTCCTGCATTTTTGTAATTAATCTTAAAGCAAAAATTATTTACTTTTGTACAATGGTTAGGCCTCCTCTTTACTAGTTTGCGGACTTAGATTAAGTCCCCTTTAAGAAGGCTACAGACCAAATATTACTCTGTTTATACATAAAATACAAAGACTGATTGTGAAAGCAAGTAAAGATTTACCTTGTAGCTGAAAAAATTTCATCAAACTTTATCTTCAGCAGCCTTCCTTCACTCAGAGGCCAATTAGACTCCTCTTGATGGCAGAAGATGACGTTGTTTAGAACAGCCCTGGAGACACCTAAAGCAGTGATCATTTCTTTGTCTACTTCTGCACATTTTGTACTCAGGCTCACTTTTTCTCCATGCCTATTAAACCACATGAAAATAAATAAAACAATGTTAAGAATTCAAGAGAAAATGCATATTGCTGCCAGAGGTGTAACTCCAGCTCTGATAGCGTTGTTAACCAGCCTAGATGTTGTTAATTAGACTGATGCTAATTCTGTGCCTATTGGGAGTCTGTTATCGAAGTGTGCACGCCAATACCCCTCCATGCACGAAGATGCACTATTATCACCAATGGTGGATCAAACTAGGAGAAGTTGGCCTCAGCATGGGATTGCAGGTAGGTTTTGCCTCTTTTATTTTTATATTTTTGGTTGCTTGGTTCTTGTTTCCTGAAATGTTCCCTTACATAATGTTTTCATAACATAGCACACATAGCACACGTTTGGCTCAAATCTTGAAAAGGAATAAACTTACTTTATTCTAGTAATCACTCCCTCCAGTGTTTTAAACTCTGTTTTTTTCCCTTTCTGAGTACACACCATGGACCGCTGAACAGCCACAAGTTCTCCATTAACGTCCTTGAGCTGCAATCTAATCTGAGCTCTGACATCTGTCTCGTGAGCAACCTGGAGAACAAATAAATATATATCTTCAAGTCAATAAGTTCGTACATGTAATTACAACTAAACAAGTTCAATGCGTTAACACAAAGTCAGAAAGAAGCAATCAATAAAACGTGGATTGCTGAAAAACCCCAACTCGGCTTATACTCGAGTCAATAGTCTGTATTATGGCAATTTACATTGCCATAATACAGACTGGGGGGAGAGGGGTGCTGGCAGAGCTGTACTTACCTGTCCTGCAGCTCCTGTCAGCTCTCTCCTCCTCCGCGCCGTCCGTTCAGCACCTCGGTCAGCTCCCAGTGTAAGTCTCGCGAGAGCCGCAGCTCTCGCGAGACTTACACTGGGAGCTGACAGAGGGAGCTGCACAGACCGCGCGGAGGAGGAGAGAGCTGACAGGAGCTGCAGGAAAGGTAAGTACAGCTCTGCCAGCACCCCTCTCCCCCACTGGACCACCAGGGAAGGAGCCCCCCTCCCTGGCCAGCTAGCAAGCAGGGAGGGGGGACGAAAAAAAAAAAGATAATTAAAAAAAAAAAAAGAATAATATTTAAATAATAAATAATAATACAAAAAAAATAATACAAAAAAAACAAAAAAAATAATAATTAATAATATATCAAATGCCCACCCCCACCAACACATACACAAACACACACTGCATCACACACTCACACTTCATTCATATACACACACTGCACTCACACTGCATTCATTATATACACACTGGAAATAAATATTCAATTAATATAATTGTTTTAGGATCTAATTTTATTTAGAAATTTACCAGTAGCTGCTGCATTTCCCACCCTAGTCTTATACTCGAGTCAATAAGTTTTCCCAGTTCTTTGGGGTAAAATTAGGGGCCTCGGCTTATATTCGGGTCGGCTTATACTCGAGTATATACGGTACATCTGATTCAAAGTTAAACCATTTTTATTCATGCAGGCTGTTTGAGTCACAGCCAGGGGTGATATGGCTAGGGTTGCATAAACAGAATCAAAAGTGATTTAATCCTAATTGGCAGAGAATTGAGCAGTAAACTTTGAGAGGCATGATCTATGCACCAAAACGGCCTCATATAACGTTGTTAGTGACTTGAAGTTGTGCTAGCGATATTTAATACCCTTTTTGTAGGTTGTGTTTTCTCTTTCTAAATATGCTCAAAAGGAGGCATGATTGTTCTTCGTGGGTTATAATTAATGTTTCTTTTGGCTATGACGCTGGAAGACAGTGGTTGTGCTAGCGATATTTAATACCCTTTTTGTAGGTTGTGTTTTCTCTTTCTAAATATGCTCAAAAGGAGGCATGATTGTTCTTCGTGGGTTATAATTAAATGTTTCTTTTGGCTATGACGCTGGAAGACAGTGGTTCAATTAATGCTAATTGTCATTAACATATCAAATTAACCCACTATCTAAGAGGAGATACAAACGTATGTTAGAAGTCAGTTATTTACATTGAAAGCAGAATTAGAGGCAACTCGTGTGTAACATTTCACACCTTGTATCTCTGGTTGACTTCACAGCTTCAAAAGAGCAATTCATGTTTTAAAGGGACACTAGTCACCGGAACAACTTTAGCTTGATAAAGCAGTTTTGGTGTATAGAACATGCCCCTGCAGCCTCACTGCTCAATCCACTGCCATTTAGGAGTTAAATCCCTTTGTTTATGAACCATAGTCACACCTCACTGCATGTGACTTGCACAGCCTTCCATAAACACTTCCTGTAAAGAGAGCCCTATTTAGGCTTTCTTTATTACAAGTTCTGTTTAATTAAGATTTTCTTATCCCCTGCTATGTTAACAGCTTGCTAGACCCTACAAGAGCCTCCTGTATGTGATTAAAGTTCAATTTAGAGATTGAGATACAATTATTTAAGGTAAATTACATCTGTTTGAAAGTGAAACCAGTTATTTTTTTCATGCAGGCTCTGTCAATCATAGCCAGGGGAGGTGTGGCTAGGGCTGCATAAACAGAAACAAAGTGATTTAACTCCTAAATGACAGTGAATTGAGCAGTGAAATTGCAGGGGAATGATCTATACACTAAAACTGCTTTATTTAGCTAAAGTAATTTAGGCGACTATATAGTGTTCCTTTAACCCCTTAAGGACACATGACATGTGTGACATGTCATGATTCCCTTTTATTCCAGAAGCTTGGTCCTTAAGGGGTTAACCTTCTGACATCTATCACATTCCAATGTAACCCATCTCCTGCTGGAATTTACAATACCACCTCTACCAGGTAGCCAAATCATGTATGTACTACACAAATCAAATTAAATAGCAATATTTGATAGTGCAACAAATAAATTATGCACCCTTGGGGTGAAAGTGCCTAAAGGGTTCAATGATCCGGTCTTGAGCTTAAACCTGAAACATATCCACCAGCATACACCTAATGCTCATTGCATCATATATAATGTTCTATACATTAACTTAAAGCCATTCGATTTTATTTTGGCTAGACAATTTCTGCATTTTATCACAACCCCCAATATTTTTAATGGGTTTCAGAGAGGAAGCATTACTTAAAAATGCAAATGGCGAGAATATCCCTTTCAAATTACCCTCCGATTTGGTACAATCACATTTTTAAGCATAGGCTAAAAGCTCTTGGAAAGCAGGAGTTTATGAAATGTGTAATTCAGCTGTCCATTTTCTGGTGAAATTGTTTTAGGTGTGTGGAGTGTCTCTTCAGGGTGTTCATGGATAGTTAATGGTTATGTGCTTTTAGCTACATAACAGTTGTAGTCCCATTTTAACTATATTGGCATCCGAGAAGATTTTCATAAGGCAATCAAGTTCCTGCACATTACATAACTTGTATATAAAACTATACTGTACCTTTGGATCATGCACAAATGTATTTCCCTTCGATCCTGGTGGAAAATCCCCTGTAGTGATATACTTGAGGCATTCAATAATAGTCTGTAAAACAACATTATTTTTTACTAAAAAGGTTTATAGTTTACTTATATAGTCTAAGCAAGAGAAATTATTATTATTGACATATGAGTAAAACCAACATCACGAGGCATAGTGCTTTTATATTGTGTATATTTTAATTACTATTTGTATTACTATTTTTTTTCTTGCTCAGTTCCTGCTTTCTTTCCACGATGAGAAGACAGTAGAATATCTAAAGAAGGTAGAACAAAAAAACAAAAAATATTCATGAAGGTACATTCCGATAAACAGCATTAACTTCCTTACAAATACTCACCAGCAAGGTATTTGAATATTTTGATTTATCTTATGAGAAAAAAATAATCTTCTTCCATATTGCAAAATAAATGCATATAATGTGCCTTTGGGTATGCATGAGGAAATCAGCTGATGGCTTTCACCCAATCAAATGTCTCAAATCTGCATGTAGTAGCATATAATGAGGAAGTATCTACTTACACTTTAGCATATCAACTCAGATCAGAATGGTTTGACAGCTAACCATTGGACAGGTGTCCAAGAGACACCTGGAACCATAACCACTACAGTGTGTTGTAGTGGATATAGTGCTCAGATTATCCCTTAATAAACCAGGCTAGCATATTGAGCAGTGGACTGATAAAAAAAATAAAATAAAATAATAATAATAATAATAATAATACATTTAACCCCTTAGTGACCAGACCGTTTTCCAATTTTCTTACCGTTAAGGACCAGGGTTCTTTTTACATTTCTGCGGTGTTTGTGTTTAATTTGTAAAACTGTAATTTTTCTCTTACTCATTTACTGCACCCACACATATTATATACCGTTTTTCTCACCATTGAATGTTTTTTCTAAAGATACCATTATTTTCCTCGTATCATATAATTTACTATACATTTTTTTTTTATAAAATATGATGACTTTAAAAAAAAAAAAAAACACACCACACTTTTTCCAACTTTGACCCCAACAAAATATGTTACACATCTACAACTGCCAAAAAAACACCTGTGATAAATAGTTTCTAAATTTTGTCCTGAGTTTAAAAATACCCAATGTTAACATGTTCTTAGCTTTTTTTTCTTTTTTGCAAGTTAGAGGACTATAAGTAGCACTTTGCTATTTCCAAACCATTTGTTTTCCAAATTAACGCAAGTTACATTGTAATACTGATATCTGACAGGAATCCCTGAATAACCCTTCACATGTATATATTTTTAAAAGAAGACAACGTAAGGTAATACACTTGGGGTATTTTGACTCTTTTCACCCTAGGCCGGGTATTTCAAATGGTGGTATATTAACTAATTCTACCACCAGTCTTTGTCAAACTTTTGGGTAGTCATTTTTTTCATTTTTCACACACATTCTACTTTAGGCATGGATTATCAGCTCGTGTTAGTACACCCCAATATGTGTTCAGCAATATCTCCTGAGTACAGTGATACCACCTATGCATAGGTTTGTTGGGTTGTTTAGGGGGGTGCAATGCCAAACCTCTGACGTGTGTTTTTCAAATATGACATATCTTCTTTGCCCATTTTTTTGTGGGGGGGCTTTAAGATATCCCAAATTATTTTCTTGCCATGAGAGTGCATATATTTGAAAAGTTGACAACCAACAGTATTGTACATAGAGTGCTTTGATGCAATTGTTTTAGTCAAAAAAATTTAAGAAAATGTGTGGTGGTAATTTTTCAATTTTACACACACATTTGTGTGTGATTTAGGGGAGCCTGTTAGTTATTGAAAGAAACCACTCCAGGTTGTTTCTGCAAGGCCTCCTGAGTACACCCATGCCCCCCATGCATAGGTTTGCCAGGATTTTGGAAAGGTTCAGTTACAATTGTATGACTTGTAATTTGAGTTGAAATTGAGAGTATTTCTTCTGAAAGGCCTATCTTTAGTTTGCGGCTTATCACGCACCCCAGTTTTATTTATTGCCATGAAAGTGTATATATTTGAAATGTAGACATCCTGAGGTATTGTATATCTAGTGCTTTGATGCCTTTGATGCAACCGTTTTAGCCCCAAAAAAATTGGAGAAAAGTGTGTGGTGGTAATTTTTCAACTTTCATTTTTACCCACACACATTGCTTTTTGACTGTGATTTCAGAGATCCTGTTGTTCGTTATTGCAAGAAAACACTCAAGGTTGTTTTCTGCAAGGCTTCCTGAGTACACCCATGCACCCCATACATAGGGTAAACGTAACCAAAAAACAAAACAAAAAAAAACTGCAAATGTTAAAAAAAAAAAAAAATGTTTAAAAAAAAAATGGACCAGTGTGTGGTATTGCTTGAAGCAGTCCCCAATGCAGAGTCCAGGCCAGTAATATACGGTATCTTTACTCTGCCCCCTCTTAAAACAGACACTGCACTTTTTGGGGGATTCTGCTTTACCGCAGTAGGGGCATTAAGTAGATTGTAACCCTTTTGTACCAGGCTCTTGTCTACCGTATAATTAGGTAGGGCTGCAGCAGCTAATCTGCCAGATCAACCCCATCCGTATGCCGGTTATAGGCTCTGATGCACACTGGCTTCATTGTGCTCTATGCTCTGCCACGTACAGAGACCTCCACAGTCCTCTCAGTGTAGATGGTGGTAAGAAGGTACACATCCTTCTTGTTTCTGTACTTAACTGCCAACAGCTCCCCTGCTTTGTAGCCGGGTATGTGCAAGCTGTCCTGGGAAACCTGCGCGGTTCTTTTTTATTGTACCTCAAGCTACTGAATCAAAACAATACAGTAGCTTGAACAAAGGGACACTGTCTGTATCCAACTGGTACCCTTTGTTCATTAGGTCGAATATCCGGTCCCAGACAATCTTGCCACTGGTTCCCTTATGTTCTGGGCAACCTGGAGGGTCAAGGTGGCTATCCTTTCCCTCGTACACCTGGAAGGCCTGAGTATACCCAGTCTCGCTATCACAGAGTTTATACACCTTTACACCATACCTGGAGCGCTTGGAAGGAATATACTAATTGAATCCCAGCCTTCCCTTATACTTCATCACGGATTCATCCACGCATATATTCCTTCCAGGTGTATAAGCCTTTGAAAACCTGGCAGCGAATTGGATAATCATGGGGCGGATTTTATACAGCCTGTCAAACTGGGGATGCTCCCTAGGGGGGCACAGGCTGTTGTTGCTGAAGTGCATGAAATGTAGAATCATTTCATACTTCTTCCTCGACATACACTGGGAGTAGAGCAGATGGGGCTACTGCTCCAGTAGGAGCAGATGGAGGGCTTCTTTATGATGCCCATCAGCAAAGTCAATGCCCAGAATTTTTTTAATTCTGGCACATCGATGGGGGCCCATTGCTGCTTTGCCAAAAAAAAAAAAAAAAAGGGGGTCAAGTGTTGCAGCACGGAACTGATGGGCATATAAATTACTTTGGGCGACAATGTTCCCCAACACATCATTGCCCAGAAACACCTCCATAAACTGCTGGCGCTAAATCCTGCGACATCCTCATTGATGCCAGGATTTGCAATGAAGGGTGGGATATCTGGCCTCTGGCAATGAGGCACTACCCACTCCTCAGCAGTACTGCCGCTGGAGCAGCAAGTCTCATTCTGGCAGGGGGACTAGCAGCCACAGATACATCATAACTAGATACATCACTAGAAGCAGACACTGTATCAAGTTATGTATCTGAGCACATGGCAGGGTCAAGATCAGGGTTGGAGTCAGACATAGACACGTCAGACTCTAACGCAAGGATGGCATACGCCTCCTCAGCGCTATACGACCTCTGTGGCATGATCCCAATCACTTTATTTAGTGATCTGTCAAAAATAAAATCAAAAATAAACCTCTAAAAAAAATACACAGACAGCAAAATAAGTGCAGCTTTGCAAGAGCCGGTGATCTATACAGTGATCACTGGCAGGATAGGGGTTAATAGCTCTAAAAAGAGCTTTTGGGTCCCACAAAAAAATAAAAAAAATAAACACCTAAAAAAATGCAGACAGCAAAAAAGTACTGCTGTGCAAGAGCCAGTGATTATAGTGAACACTGGCAAGATAGGGGTTAATGGCTCTGAAAAGAGCCTTTGGGTCTCACAATTTTACAAATCCCTACCTAAAACTACCTAAATCACAGATTTCTCTCCCTCTCTCACTAAAACACAAGTGAAGAGAGGGAGGAAATCCATAATGATCAATATTTACGAATATTGACCTGATCACACAAATGGGGTCATGGCTAGAATAAACATTGTTATTTGGGCAAGCTCTGATTGGATTCCTCTATGATGAGGCTGGCTAGGGACACCCCCAAAAGTCCCATGATGCGCTGCCTTTGGAAAGGAAGTGTCATCCTGGGAGTCACACGGCTGGGGTGGGTTAATATATATATTTTATTTATTTTTATAATCATTTGTTTATATTTTCTGATTTTCTTCACTGAGTGCCTAGACCCCCTCAAGGCACTCAGCACAGGCAGAGCATCGGAAGCCTGCCCGATGGATTCCGATGCTCTGCTTTACTGCCAGGCGCCACGTGCGATTACTTGGTGCCCGGCAGTAAGGAGAGGTATTGCACGATGCCTCGACATCGAGGCATCGCTTCCAGCACTCAAATTTGCCGCGGATGTATCAGGTACGTCCACGGTCCCCATTTTTTGTCCGATGTACCTGGTACGTCCGTGGTCAGGAAGGGGTTAAAAAAAAACCCACTTTAGTCACATGTAAGTGGATTTCCTATATAGCATGCATGTGTTTAATACCTGCAAAAGCACTTACTGTTTTCCCTGCCCCATTTGGTCCCACCAGTATAGTCAACGGAGTGAAGAATGTGATGACTTGCTTGTCCTTATCTTCTACACCAAAGCTCCGCACACCAAGGATGCTCATCTTCTCAATTCTAGACATGTTGGAAAATGTCTGTTTTTCTCCACAGAATTATATATTGACAAAATGACCCTACAAAATTGAAAAATGTAAACCCTAAATATAAATACATAAATAAAAACTTAAAAGTCATTATAAACACAACTTCTTTCAATTATATTAGCAGCAATTTTGTATGTTCTACAAGCCACCAACAATAAAAAAAATGAGAGCGCTCACATACTATTTATAATCCATTTAAAAACTCCAGCCCGGGAGACTCTGTCATCACCAAACTGGACCTTTAGCCTTTGTCTATGTTGTGAGAAGATCCAGGATAATAACGGATAGCACCTTCATTACTGTCCTATCTCAAAATAAATGGGACATGTCACCAAGCAAGGTAATTCTCCCTAATGAAACAGGCACCATCACCACAATGGAGTGAGATCAGTCTATTCCCCTAGCAAGCATGAAGGAGAGCGGGAGAACTGCCTGTAGGAGGGTTTTCTGGCTCTCCTCCATTGCTCAGTTTTTGTCATCGTGGAAAATATCTTGCCTTTCAGGAGAGGGACACATTTTAAATAGCTTTTATCAAAAATTTGAAATGTTATGCTGTTTAAATTATTGCCAGGTTGTGTGTACCAGAACAGATAGAATTTAAGTCGGCACATCAGGTGCTGTGTGTTAATTTGGTATTCCATAAGATAAAATCTGCAGTGTCATGTAAAAAGCCCACGAACTCTAAGCATTCATATTTTGGTTACATTCACATGGCCATCTATTTGGAAATGCCATTTACAATTGTTTGTCTGTCATTCAATAACCTTACTCGTCCCACATGGAAGAGAGTAAAGAAGCAGAAGGAAGTTGTACAGAAGGAACTCTGCATTACAGCTGAGATTTTCTAGACTTTTGTGTAGTGTGGGATACCCAGACTATTTGCAAGAGCTGTGACTAAAGCCATCAGCTGACAACACTGCACTTTATTTTACAGTTGCCATCTTATTCAGTTTTGTTTTAGGGGTACAAGACAAACAAAAATAATAATGAGTAACATATTTGAAAAAAATAGCTTTTAGGGAATCAAAGTCAGTGAAGGAAAAAAAACCTGTTAAACTGTGGATCACTTAACAGGGATCAAAGAATCGTGATTTACAGCTGTTCGAATATATGCTGGAGTACTACTGTCTTGAGCCTCCATTTATCAACAGAGTATAAAGAGAAGAAACAAACGCCACAATAAGTGCTTACAAACCATTCGAAGTTTATCAGGCACAAACAGAAAAAAGACAAACGGGGGAACAGGTCAAGCTGAACTTCCTAATGCGTTTCGGACCTCCAGGTCCTTATTGGGATATCTCACATACATAGTAAACCCTTTAAATATTCCACTCAATCAGATACAAAGACAGACTCCACAACTCCATCTATCATGACAGGTTTGGTGAGTAATTCAGTCAATCAGGAGAATTGAACCAAGATATCAACTAGTGTCAACTTGCTAATAAATCATTACCTGGGGGTAATCCTATTAAACACCCATAATCAGTGCTAACCTTGTGGCAACTGGACCTCAGACACAGACAGCGGCATGGGGAAGCGGTTCAAGAAGCTCAAAAAAACCCTCGCTGGCAAGGGTAGCCGGAGCATTGGGGAGATGTTTCACCCGCAGCTCAGGCTAAAGATGGCGGCACGATCAGGCCTGTCTGACTCATCCTCCGAGGAGGAGGAACTACTTGATGCCCCTGACCCTATCTCAGGGGCAGAGAGGTCTGCAGCACCTCTGATACCGGAGAAACTGACGGAAGCCAAGCACAGAGAGATGGACACAGGTTTCTTCAGGAAGGAAGAGATCTTTATTCGATTCACCGACCGGGACTCAGAGGGACTAATGTCACCAAAAACAGCTCAAATCTGAGTCCTGATCGTACAGTGTAGGTCCCTTATATAGACATATGGCTCCTCCTATAATCAGTTCCACCTACATGTACTCTAACCCAGTCAACAGAGTAAAGACTAACTTTCCTGTTTGACCACTTGGCTTGCCCAGCACAATGGAGGAGGGGAATACTCGTATATCCTGTATTCCTGCACATGCTCCTTACACTACTGATTGTATCGTTGCCACGTGCAACCAACCGACCGATACATCAGCATATGCACGTGTACATACCACGTGGCAATCTCGGCCTACTAAATGTATTTTTACCGAGATTCCACCACACCTCCACTGACAGAGGGGTTCCAGCCACAAAAAGTGATATTATGGACCTCATGGTCAACATCAGAGCCTTCTCCCGTGCAAGACGAGCTGCTGGCAGTCACAGACTGAGTAAAGGCCACTGAAGAGGATGTTACAACCCTCTTACAGCGCTATGTGGGTGCCGCATAACAGATCAAACACCTCCAAATGACATGCAAGGCTCTGCAAGCAAGAATGGACGCAATGGACGACGCACGTCGGTGAAACATCCTCAGAATTAGAGGAATAGCGTCCATCACAGACCGTGAATTGCCATACTTCCTCCGAAGCCTGTTTTCTGTAATGTTTCCACCCCGCCAAAGTTCACTAGGGCAGCAGCCCCACAAGATGTCCTACTCTGCTTTCAGGGTAACACAGGCACTCAGGGAGGGGACCGTCACATAACCTCATTGCCACCAATTGGAGGGCAATATCTACCGGCTCACAAATGCAGAAGCCTCTGAGCAAAGCCGTAACTAGAAACCAAGGGGCCCCGGCACATGCAGACACACACATATACAGAGACACACACACAGTCGGTGGCTACTGCCATTATGGCCAGCTTTGGAAAACTACAAAAGGCCTACCGGCTCGAGCAGCTCACACTCAAGCAGTTATACCTTTCTTTTCGTGCACTTTATACCACGTTCATGGTTAGGTTACACTATCAGTGGCTCTGGCGTATTTTGAAAATCTCCAGGCTTCTCGTTACATACACACATTGCCATGTCCCTTGTTAATGGACAAAAAGTGGAGTATCAACATAATGCTGACCAACTGTTTTGGAATTCTGTATACCGCGGCTAAAAATGCTGACAGGGCATTGTAGACCAATATGTTATGATTTCATGCATAACAAAATAAAGAATTTTTTTAACAAATCATCACCTTAACCGGTGTTCATGCCATGAACTGGAGACATATTAAAGTGAACCTGCAATGAAAAAAAATTACTTACCTGCAAATGCAATGAAGATCCTTGGTGAAGATTTCTTACGTTCCAACACGCACCTCCTAGTCATCCTTTGGTCTGCCTCTGTTCTTTGATTTTCTCTGCTTGATACGCAACCACAAGCAGGGCAAATCTCGTCAGGGACGTCGGCACACTGGCTTCATTGCGAGATGCGCCAGCTAGAGAATCTCCATGGCAATCGCAGCACATGCGCTGTGGTTGCTATGGGTGGAGAGCAGAGGGACCTCTTGTGAGAGATATTTTCTGCTCTCCCTTGTCAATCAATACCTCGGGACTCAGACACCTAGGAGAAAAAACCATTTTTAAATAGGTTTTCTCCTAATCTATACATTTGCTAGCACAATGTATAGATAAAATCTTACGCTCAATCTAATGAGCATAAGTTGTTTGGGGCATGACAGGTGCCCTTTAAACTAATAATTGGGGAGATTTAGCAAAGAGTTCAGAAAATAGTTGTTGTTTTTTTCTGGATGGTTTGAAAATATGTTCCGCTTCATAAAAGTATTCTAAAAATAGTCTGAAATGTGTTAGTTCTTTGTATATTCTGACAAATTTGTGTACATGCACAGTTATGTCCCATGAATATTATTGTGGGAATAATCTCCCTCTCTTTCTACACCAAGATAAAACTGGTATGAAAAAAAAATAAAACATTGTATATAGTAAAGGGAGATTATAGGCACCCATACCACTTCATCTCAATTAAGTGGCCTGGGTGCCATGCCCAACTGGAAAAAATACTGTTTTCCAGGAATGTTTAAAGTGCAGGGCTAAAGGGAACCTGTAAGCACTTACTCCATTCCCCTGCCGTGATCATATTAATGAGGTCCAATCCGACAATCCCTGATTTCTGACTTCTCAAGGACACTTCCCCAAGCAGGGCAAACCTTCTCAGTAGTGCCGACATGCTGGCTTTGTTGCCAGTGTCCTAACAGAGTTACGGTACATCACGCCACTAGCAACACAGGGTAGGGGGTGTCTACAGCAACTTGCACTGTGGCCTTTTCTGCTCTCCCTGTCAATCAATTATTTAGCAGTGAGTGTCTGCCAAGAAAGTAAGAGACAAATGGTAGATAAACCTATTTTTACAAAGGAATTTCTCCCAATCTATGTATTTACTAGCAAAGCTGATGGAATTTGGCATGCTTTTCTTACAGAGCTCATTTGCCTCTAGTGGCTGGCACAATGACAGGTCACTATAGCACTAGGAATACATTTTTGGATTCCTGACACTGGTGTTCCTTTAATAAATGGAATACACAATACAAAAAGTGATGCAAAAGAAAAAAAAAATAGGAAAAAAAACACAAATGTATTTAATAGTGGAAGACTGTCAGAACTGATGAGACACACAATGAAAAAAAATCCCAAAACAAGTGCAGGTTATTCCCCACCACTTTGCAAAATCTTCCACAATGTTATAGATATAATACCCTACCCAGCGTTTGCTACCCACTACTAGGTAGCCATTGATGCCCAGTCGCTAGAAAAGCCCCATCTCATGGTGTTGGGGCCTGTAAAACAATGAGGAGGTCTTCACCCCCTTGCTTCGCCTCTTGGACATAAGGAGACTTTACATTAAATAATGGGGGGTGGATATATCATTGGGGGCTTTATATTTATATGAAGAAAAAAATAAAAATAAAACAGGGAGGACAATCCCACTGTCAGTGGATGGGGGTTACTAATTGTATACAGGGTGGGGGGAACTTAATCTCCCTTCCAGCATCCACCCAAGGGTGGCAGGTGGAAGCTATTGCATGGCAGGTAGGGTTAAAAACATCCTTATAGCAATATCATATTGACATCCAGTAAGTATTTTTCTCTACACTTTAATGTGGCGGTTGGGTAGCTTGCACTTGCCAGTAGGTACATGGTTAACCCCCGCAGTGCTGAAGGCTTTTATAATTATCGTTTGCATGCAAGAAGCAAGTGAATCATAATTTGTGAACAGGCATCCAGACAAATGCATTCGGTCCCGAATTTTGTTAAAAGTGGTGAATTTTCCCAATCCTATACTTTGTATATGGTTTGGATGCAGAAGAATTGATTTTATAACAGACATGGATTCTTGCAGATGTCTTCGGACCGACTGAATTGCAACCGCATTTTGTTTTAGCGAATATCAAAATTGCCCTTCTGGTTTAAATTCAGGCATTTTCACTGGGCTGTCCAGCTGGAGAAAATCCAGTGCTTAGTCAATAGACCTGTAAGCTACATTGAGAAGCCTCTGCTTCTAAGATGAAATTATACGCACACAGCAAGGGGTGAGTTGGGGAGGACACAAGAGCCGTGTATGTCGAGATGCACTATAGGCACTTACGTTGTATTAAGCAAGTAAAATTTGGTCACATTACGTTGCAACTCAGAGAAGAGCATTAAATTATTGTCACGAAAGCCGCAATAACACTGTTTAGATCCCCATACCAACTATAACCAATATAATAGGTGATATTACTCACCTTTATTCAAGCATCATGCGAGTCTGACACGGCCGGCGACACCCCCGTTCTGCCTCCTTGGCTGAGATCATCAAAACTGATTATCTCAGCCAATCCAATGTTCCCAAAGAACAAACATTGGGAGGCTATTGCACATGCGCAACAAAACACCATGCGGCGCCAATCAGCATCAGCAGTGCTGCACATGACCAAGGAAGCACATCTAGTCGCCGTAACTTTACTAAGCGGCAATGTAAACACTGCCTTTTCTCTGAAAATAAATGCCTCGTTTCCACTGAGCGGTATGGTTTGGGTCGGTACGGTTCGGAAGGGTTAGAATGGTCCAGCCTATTAAGGTGAGCATTTCCACTGCAAGCTGGACCGCCAGGGGGCATGTGGGGTTTAGACCAAATGCCTAGCGTGTCATTTGTCATGAACATTGACGTTTTCCTGTCCGCCAATCAGTGGATTGTATAGTGTGACACCAGTAGCTCCGCCCTAACTGTACCGTACCATTTCCTACATCTGATGGGGTTTAAACCGCTCTGTGGAAATGGTGCAAAAGTGTTTACATTCAAAAGCTTGCAGGGACTGACTATACACACCAGAACAATTACAATAAAGGACCACTATAGTGCCAGGAAAACAAACTCGTTTTCCTGGCACTAAAGTGCCCTGAGGGTGCCCCCACCTTCAGGGTCCCACTCCCGCCGGGCTGAAGGGGGAGGAAGGGGGTTAAACACTCACCTTTCTCTAGCACGGGGCTCCCTCGGCGCTGGGGACTGTCCTCCTCCTTCGGTCATCGGCTGAATGCGCATGCGCAGCAAGAGCCGCGCGCGCGCATTCAGTCCATAGGAAAGCATTCTTAATACTTTCCTATGGACGCTGGCGTCTTCCCACTGAAAATCACAGTGAGAAGCGCGGAAGCACCTATAGCAGCTGTCAATGAGACAGCCACTAGAGGCTGGATTAACCCATATGTAAACATAGCCGTTTCTCTGAAACGGCTATGTTTACAACAGGCAGGGTTAATCCTAGATGGATCTGGCACCCAGACCACTTCATTATTATTATTATTTTATTATTTATATAGCGCCAACAAATTCCGTAGCGCTGTACAATGGGTGGACTAACAGACACATAATTGAGATCAGACCACTGGACGTACAGGAACAGAGGGGGTTGAGGGCCCTGCTCGATGAGCTTACATGCTAGAGGGAGTGGGGTATAGTGACACAAAGGGTTAAAGTAGGGGAATTAAATAGTTTGTTAGAGAAGGGTTTATTGAGTGCTTGGTAGGTCATTTTTGACAGTTGCAGGAAAGGAGTCATGGGGTGGGGGATGAGAAGCCTGCTGACAGTTTAATTGATACGCTTTAACGAAGAAGTGAGTTTTCAAAGATTTTTTGAAGGAGTGGAGGCTGGGTGAAAGTCTGATTGAGGAGGGAAGGGAGTTCCACAGAATAGGTGCAGCCCTAGAGAAGTCTTGAAGGCGAGCGTCAGAGGTGGGGATCCGGGCAGAGGATAGGCGTAGGTCTTGGGATGAGCGCAGGGGTCTCGACGGGACATACTTGTGTATGAGGGAGGATAGGTATGTTGGAGCAGCATTATGTAGGGATTTGTAAGCAAGTGACAGAATTTTGAATTGGGCCCTATATCTAACTGGAAGCCAATGCAGGGACTAACAGAGCGTGGAGGCGTGGGAGGTGCGACCGGACAGGAAAATAAGCCTCGCAGCCGCGTTCATTACAGATTGCAGCGGTGCAAGCTGGGAACATGTAAGACCGGTCAGAAGGGGATTGCAGTAGTCGAGGCGAGAGAGAACAACAGCATGAACCAATATCTTAGCCGCGTCCGGCGTTAGATATGGGCGGATGCGCGCTATGTTCTTGAGTTGGAAGCGACATCATTTGACTATCGATTGGACATGGGGAGTAAAAGAGAGGTCAGAATCGAAAAGAACCCCTAGGCAGCGAGCCTGCGAGGTAGAGGTGATAGTAGCGCCGTTGACTTGGATGGAGAGAACAGGAGTAGCAGCACTTGAGGGAGGAAAAACTAGAAGTTCTGTTTTGGACAGGTTGAGTTTAAGGAAGTGAGCAGCCATCCAGTTGGAAATAGCAGAGAGGCAGTCAGAAACACGAGTCAAGGTGGGCGGAGAGAGATCAGGGGAGGACAGGTAGATTTGCGTGTCATCTGCATATAAATGATATTGGAAACCAAAGGAGCTGATGAGTTTACCAAGGGAGGCAGTATAGATGGAGAACAATAGGGGGCCGAGGACAGATCCTTGGGGGACGCCGACAGAGAGGGGTTGGTGAGAAGAGGCAGAACCAGAGAAAGAAACACTGAAAGAGCGCTGGGAGAGGTAGGAGGAGCACCAGGAGAGAGCAGTATCCCGTAGACCAAAGTTACGAAGAATGTGAAGAAGCTGTTGATGATCAACAGTGTCAAATGCGGCAGAAAGATCAAGGAGGATTAGGATAGAGTATTGGCCGTGAGATTTAGCAGCAATTAAGTCGTTGGATACTTTGGTCACAGTAGTTTCGACAGAGTGACCAGCGCGGAATCCAGACTGAAGGGGGTCAAGCAGAGAGTTGGATTCGAGAAAGTCTGTCAATCTGGCGTACACAACTCTCTCGAGGATCTTGGAGGCAAATGGGAGTAGCGAGATAGGGCGGTAGTTGGATGGGGAGTTGGGATCAAGGTTGGGCTTTTTCAGAATCGGGGTTACGGTTGCATGTTTGAAGGGTGAGGGAAATGTGCCAGAGGAAAGGGAGAGATTGAAAATGCTAGCGAGAGGAAGAGCAAGAAAGGGAGACAAAGTGCAGATGAGATGCGAGGGAATAGGATCGAGAGAGCAGGTGGTGGTCTGGGTGCCTATAGTGGCCCTTTAAGCTGTAGTTGTTATGGGGACTATAGTGTCCCTTTACAATCATTCATCCCAACAACAAAAAAACTCACTAGCAACTGGGGAACTCCAGTTCCCATGTTGGTACCTGGATCTGCTATCCATTGTAAAAGGTAAAAGAAAAAATACAAAGGCATTTGCCTGCAGTTCTGACTTCTACGCATTTCTGTTAAGTCTGTCTCCCAACAAAAACTGGCATATTTGTGGGGTGTTCCGTGAGCTCTGGAGTTTAGGGGATGCACTGTTTATATCCCTATCACATATCCAGTGTCTGTGCAGAATGTCCTTTAACCATACTTCATGATGTAACACTGTAGTCATACATGACTTTATATCTCATGTTACCTGTATGGGCACTAACGTGTTAAATTCAACTTCCTCGCAGAATGCCCGAAAATTCTTCAGCTGCTAAACATGGATAACTCCAGTTCCGGATCGAATTCCCCGCGAATTCCAGTCATCAACGCGTTAAGAAGCTCCGCCCATTCAAAACCGAAACCAACAGGGTAAAGTTCAGCGAGCTGCCGCGGCCATCTTGTGATTGGCACATGTTTAATGTGATGACAACCTCTCTATGGCGACAACCTTTTACATTTAATGCTTACATGTTATCACTGTCCGTATACACTTTGGATACTTTATGTGAAAAGTTATTTCTTTGTTACCTCCCCACCCCCCAATTTTTTTTTTTCATTACTATATAATCAAACTATATTCAGTCGTTTTATATATATATATATATATATATATATATATATATATATATATATATATACAATAAATACACAATAATACATAAATAATACATATATATATATATATATATATTCCCAAACAAATCAAATCAAACTGTTTCCTATGATACAAGAAAAAATAATTGTTATTTTAAAGAGGCTTAGTTGTAAAACAGCAAAAAAGTTTGTTTATGTGTAAAAATAAAAATGCAAAAATAATCAATACAATTTGTATAAACTGGAGGGTGATGAATGTCATGCATTTGGGTGGTAGATTTCTCACGTTATCCTGACCTGGACAGACATCAATTGTGGTTATTCACAATTTTTTGTGATTTACAACCTGTATTGTTCATTGTGGTCCCATCTTTTTCTTCTGTCTTCTCATGGGCGCTTGTTTCTGGCATGCTTGGCACAGAGTTTTTTTTACTTACCCATGCTATAAGGATTGTACTTGCTTCACCTGGCTTCTTCCATGAAGTATGGTAAACTGAGTGTAATCTCCTTTTCCTGAAAAGTTTGCCACCTGTATATTCCTTTTCAATAAATGCCTCCTTTTATTATTATTATTTTATTAATATGCCTGTATATATTTTTTTTTTTTTACTTTAATGTGGTGCCTGCTAGCAAGCATTGGCCTGCTGCCCCAGAGTCAACCTTGTGCCGCCAAGGGTTTTAAACTATATAGCGCTGCCAGTGGGCAATTAGTACAGTTTTTAAAAAATATTTTTTTTTTTATTGTGAATGCAAGATATAATTGACACTGCATGCATGGTAACAACAATAATAAGGCAAATAGGACACACTAACAACAACAGTGTCGATAGTGCATAGGAAAAATTTTACATTCACATTTCCAGCAGTAAAACAGGGCACATAAATCAAAGAGAAAATATATATATATATATATATATATATATATATATATATATATATATATTAAGGCCGTTTGGCCTGTATTTGTTGGAGGGGCTTAAATTAATTCACTCCCCTATATAAGGTACAACCCTTACCTGACTCCACACCGATCAAGGTCAGTGTCTGAATGCACTTCCGGTTCATCCAGTCGCCATTTTACAGTACTTATGTTTCCCACGAGATTTTCCATCGCTGAGCTGTGTCCAGGAATCCTACTGCAGATTTCTGTTGGATCAGCTTCTTGCTTTTACTATGGCCGCGGATCACGTCCTAGTGACTTTCAAACAGTAAGTAGACCTAACCGTTACGCTAGGCAACAAGTCCCACGTCATCAATTATGGTTCAGGTCCTCACTTTACGGTCTCGTTCGGCTAATTCTGCTCTGCTTAACTCAGTATATCCGTCTGTTTTTTCAGCCGTCCGGTTTTTCAGCCGTTTGTTTACAAGGCATTTTCGGGAATATGTATTTACACGTTCGGTACTTATGATGTTAATTACTGTATATTTCTCCCGCTCATTCCTTACTCACATAGCATTTCGCATAAATCTCTGTTCGTGCGGTTCAACGCACGAACACGCTATTCACATATTTCTACTGATTTATCCTTGTCATTTCTGGTTCGTGCGGTTCATATTGCACAAACAAAATACACTAATATAACCTAATTCAAGCCCACATTGCCGACCAGGCAGCCGTATGGCCACAGAATGAAAAAAACTTACCATTTACATATTTTGTCCAGTTCGTGCGGTTAAACGCATGAACGGACAGGTTTGGGAATAAAATTACATTTATGTCTAAAAATACTTGCAGGGTTAAAAGGAGGGTTATTGTATATAGTTACATTTTGTGAAGAAACTCCACACACGAATGGGTTAAAAATATGTTCCAAATTACACATATTGGTATACACATGGTTAAAGATTCCACACTGCCACCTTCAGGTCAGCAAGGATATTGCTATTATTGGAATATCACATTACTTTCCTGAACGCTATACATCTAACAGATACCTCATACATTTCACAAAGGGGTTTAAATCATACTACTACATTTACTATGCCTCTACTCAGACACTGCCAACTACAAGACGACATACGGAATTACGGAGATTTTACAAACACCATCTCCTGACCTATACAGGTCAAAACAAACATAATGAAAGTCAATATAGTTGTGACACTTGTGTATATATATATTTCATATGGTTTCATGTATATAGTTACAGGTACTACTGTTACCTATACGGATTACCAGGTTTCAATAACCTATACTACCAGGTACGTACACCTGCTTACAGTAGATCCATAAAAAAATGTCCCACAGAATAGACAAGTACTGGCAATTAGGGTCATAGGGGCCAATAGGTAATTCCTCTTTTCTCTGCACTATGCTTAGGATTAGTGGTCCCGCGTGGCCAACACCCCGCTTTAAACTCGGAGGCAAACACCCCTCGGCCACACGTGAGCTAGCCGCCGCGCACGTATCATAGAGAGGGCCTCACCTGTCACTCCCTTTCCTATTTTTCTGGTTACAGTCACCGAGAGGCCGACATCCGGCCACAACGTTCAGTGGCCTCAAAAATCCCCTCACGCCAAGCATAGATAGAGCCTCTCAAGCCGCTTGGCAACTAACTTGGCAACTAGCCTCCCAGGATGTGGTGGAAAATAAGACCTATATGTACGATGAAGTATCTGTGGTGGTCAGATCCAAAGACGCAAGATTAAACCGTAAACTGACCATTCCAGAATTTGTGTTAGCCTTGGTATATTTAGAGATGTAATTTGTGAAGTACCCTAAACCATTAACATACATGTCTTCTCAGCACTACTAACCAATCACCCTTCCAGACATATGGTAAATTTTCTCATATCTGGTTTCTCAGAGGGGTTTCATACAAGCATTATACATATGCCCACAGGCCAACTTGAATGTCCAAATTTACAATCAGCACAACAAAACCCAACAGCCGTAGATACACTCTTAGCCCAAGAGCTGGCAGAGGGGTTCTTGTTCGGGCCTTTTAAAACCCCACCTTTTATGGCATGGCACACAAATCCCATAGGGATAGTCACAGGGAAATCTTCCCTCAAACAGAGACTCATCATAGATCTGTCAGCCCCTCATACCTCGTCTACACCGAGACTGAACTCTCTTATTCCCTCCAAAGAGTTTTGCCACTATAGACCATGCCATTACAGCCATCATGCAAGCAGGGATCGGAGCGTGGCTAAGTAAGACAGACATTACAAATGCCTTTAAACTACTACCTATCCACCCCACACTATGGCACCTACATGGCATCAAATGGGCAGATAACTATTACTTTTTCTCCCGCTTAACCTTTGGGTCAAAAAGTAGCCCCAAAATCTTCGACACTTTTGCAGAATCGCTTTGCTGGTTGTTACTCAACATTTCTAGATGCCCCATAGTCATCCATTATCTGGATGATTTCTTACTGATTGAAGAAAACTCCTTTCCCCACAGGAGTCTCAAAGCAACCATTAGTCTGTTTGACTACCTGGGAGTCCCAGTATCCAACAAGAAAACCGAAGGCCCAAATACAATCATTACATTTCAAGGTATACAACTAGACTCTGCCTCTATGCAAGCTAGTTTACCACAAGAGAAAATCACAAACATACTCAACAGCATCAACCATTACATTTTGCTGGGTAATTGCAACCGCAAGGAACTTAAATCTCTTATAGGTTCCTTGAACTTTGCCATGCGCATCATCCCTCAAGGGTGTGCTTTCATATCCAGACTTCTCTGTCTTTTTCCACATTTCAAACACGACAACTATAGACTGTCCTTGGATGCTGTGGCGGAACCAACCTCACCACTGTGCACTGGAGGAGCCTGGTTGCCTGCCTGCTGCCTTTTGACTATGGACTGGCATTTAAATACTTTATTATGCAGAAAGGTTTATCCATGTATTCCTGCCCTGGCGCTCGTTAGATTCTCGGATTTACTGAATTACCTAATTTAACCGAGATAGCTATGCCATGGAGCCTATTCGTGTAATAAAATACTTTGGCTCCATGGCAATTGAACTGTATGTGTGTGGTCTGATTGCCATTCAGTAATAATGTGCGCTCAGACCTAAGCTATCTGGGGATATGTTGCATGTCTGTATTTTATGTAATAAATGTAACCTTGTGTATTTTATTGTATTTTACTGTCTTTTTACTGCCATGTGCTTAATGGAGTTTTGCCTCTGTCCTTGGAGATAATTGGATTACTTCTCAATTATCTCCAGGATAGAAGACTCTGTGGAACTGGTTTTGGGCAGAAAAGCAGCCATGCTTCATTTGGTCACAAAGGACTTCGATCTATCTTTTGAACCAATGGACCAATTTGGATGATTTTGACATATGTTTGTATTTGGTGTATGCTGATTCGGATGTGAATGTGATGCATAGTTTTAAAGTTACGAATAATGTGGAAAAACTGTATTTCTTTGCCTGTGATAATTACATTACCCATTGTGTAAGGTAATTGTATCACAGGCAGAGGGGAGGATTTTGTGTGGGAGTGTCTGAGTGTATTGTACGTGTTTATTGGTTGTTTTCCAAAACCCTGTGGGCAGTACTATGTTTGTAGATTGTGAATAAAAGAGGCTGTATGTGCCAGTACAGTCAAATCTGCTTGACCTCAAAACAAAGTGTCGTCTCGTTATTGGGGGAATTGGATTGTTTGCTGATTGCCAGGAGTGTAAGCTGATTGTATGCTTTTCCTGTTCAGCTGTTTACAGCATTGATATGCTTGAGACCATATGTATGCTTCTCCGGTTCTGTGGTTGTGGTGTCTGCTGCAGTGCTTGGAGTCCTCAGGAAGAGCTAGGAGCATCCTTCAATGGAGGTACCCAGTCGGGGTGCCTGTCGATCCATTACAGATGAGCACACCACGGCAGACCTATACATGTAGAAAGAATTCTTGACCACCTGGAATGGTAAAAGCTTGTTCCTACCAGAGTTGACTGACACGTCTCCAACCATATGGTCAGACGCGGCATCTACCACAGGTTTTGCAGCAATCTTTGGGAACGAATGGCTTTGGGGTAAGTGGCCTGAAGAAGTCTGTGACTTAGAAGGCTTTTTTACATCCTCAGCTCTTTTTGAGATTTATCCCATTGTAGCAGCTGCCGTGGCGTGGGGACATTTATAGTCAGGAGTGTCAGTCCGTTGCCACACAGACAACCAAGCAACATCTCACATCATTAACAAAGGCCATTCATCATCTCTAACAATCATGAGATTTCTCAGGAAACTCACGTGGTTAGCAGCATGTCACTACTTGGTCTGCTTTTATGTACCATGCATTAGTAACATAGCAGCTGACAATCTGTCTCGTTTCAACTTCAGGCTTTTCAGCAAGCACTCCTGTCAGCAGCACTAGCAGCCACAGCCGCCCCTCTGTTCCATCAGCTAACCATGGACTAGAACTAATCATGCACCATAGCAGGGATCTGTCCAGTTAGCACTATCATCCAACACTCACAAAACATACAACAGAGCCTTCACACTTTTCACAAGATTTCTATCTGACCACGACATAACCCAACCTATCGTCATGACATCTATTATAGCCTTCGCTTCTTTTTGCCACCTTAAATTACACTTATCTTACAACACAATCACATTACATCTGACAGGCATTCAACATAATATGCTAACTCTACAACCCAATACACATAGTTTTATGTCATCTTATCAGGTAAAGAACATACTCAGAGGTATTCAGAAATCCGTTCCTCCACGTCCTCCACAGAAATTACCTATAGATAACACACTTTTCCAGTCATTATCCAACCTATTAGACTCCAAACCTTTTCACTCTACTACAGTCATCAAAGCTGCCATGTACATAGCATTCTACGGGTTCCTCAGGCCAAGGGAATTCACTACTATCACCACCACTCAAACAGACAGATGTCTTCTACGCACACACCTACGCAAACACATGGATCACTACATACTGTCCCTACCTCAGTCAAAAACAAGCCAACACGCACCCCCAGAGAAGATCACTTATTTCCCTACACACAACAAATGGTGTCCAGTAACAGCTCTAGATTCCTACCTTTCACTTACCCCACCAACACCATTACTACACCTATTCTCACTAAAAGGCTCTGTACTCACTACTACGACTTTCATGCGATACATCAGATCTCTGTTAACTATGCTAGGTTTTAACCCTTCACTCTACTCAGGTCACTCCTTCCGCATAGGGGTGGCCTTCACAGCTTCCAGCGCTAACATACCGGTACATATCATTAAATCATTGGGGCGGTGGAAGTCATCCACCTACACAACCTACATACCAAAACCTACACAAGAATTAAGAAATGCTTTTAAAGAAATGTCTGGATAATTGTATATAATTGTTGACTGTATTAAATCTTAGGTTATTCAATTTATTTACAGGCCTACCGTATCGTCGGTATCGGCGCACTACAACCGACTTTGCTCTTTTATTCTATCCTACTTTCTCACTTGAACCCTACTCCATATACGGCAAATTGCCCCTTACACAAGTATAAAGGCCGTTTGGTCTGTATTTGTGGGAGGGGCTTAAATTAATTCACTCCCCTATATAAGGTACAACCCTTACCTGACTCCACACCGATCAAGGTCAGTGTCTGAATGACCCTCCCACCCACTCCTCATGTACAACACTTTCTTTTTCATTTCTATCTTCTTACTTTTATTACCTGTTGGTGGGCCTTCTTTATTTACAGGCCTACCGTATCGTCGGTATCGGCACACCACAACCGACTTTGCTCTTTTATTCTATCCTATGATCTCACTTGAACCCTACTCCATATACGGCAAATTGCCCCTTACACAAATATATATGGCACTCTGGGAGTTCCACAACTATCTTCTTTATTCAAGTAAATCCAGGTCAACGTTATATGTCCTGATGTGGAACTGAAATGTTGACCTGGATTTACTTGAATAAAGAAAATCATTGTGGAACTCCCAGAGTGCCGGGTTTTTTTTTTTTTTAGTTTTTTTTTTTTTTAGTTTTTTTTTTTATAATTGATGTGACTAGGCACCGGGTAATAATGCAATAGTTGGAGTGCAAGGGTTTGGACATATATATATTTGTGGTCAGGGAAACACGCCGAGTGAGCATTAACCATAATATTAACTAAATTCAGTTGTGGTGTGCTGAAACCGATGATCGGACAGGCCTGTAAATAAATCGAAAAAAAGAAAAGACAATTTCTGCAGATAGTGGATGTCCAGAAACTGGGCTAAACCACTAAGACTGTAGAAATTCACACCTTAAATGACACTCCAGTGGTGTCCCGGGGCATAACCCCTAATTATATACGAATAGATCCTCAGGGTACTGGATAAAAACCCAGAAACGCGAGAATCGACTGGAAGAGTATTTAAATAATAAAATAATAAAGGAAGAATAAGTATCAAAAAATTGTGGTCAAGAATAGATACAAAACTTAATCAAGCCTAATGGCTACCTCCTGTCTTATATACTCGTCAATGCATATACTGTACTCAGACTCTGGACTTTAATATAATCGGTATGGTTCAAGTCTGGGACATATGAGAAATGCAGAAGAGAATTACCTAGAACCCATGGTGTCTAGATTTTTCCAAAAAACTGGATATACAAATACCATAACCACTAATCGTATTATGAAATGGGGTGAGTAAAGGTTGCAATCTAGTAAAGTGAGCAAAATAGCAGTCAGATGTCTCCTTGGATCAAGCAGCTATTACCCCACTAATTAGAAATTATATCCCTTTATGTTATGTTTTTGCAAGTATTTATCCAATTGCTGTTTAAACATCTGTATGGACTCTGATAAAACCACCTCTTCAGGCAGAGAATTCCATATCCTTATTACTCTTACTGTAAAAAAAACACTTTTCTTTGCCTTAGATGAAATCTCCTTTCTTCCAGCCTAAATGTCACGTTTACATAGATTGATATGGAGCGCAACTGCAGATTTCTTAGGACTTAGATTGTTGATTAGGATAATTAGAGAATAAAATAGGAACTGTGTATTTAATATTGGAAAATACAGGTACTGAATCTTATAATACTTCGCTGTTGGTTTAATTGGAGTAAGCAGCTTCCTATAAACATGCAATCTAGCACATTGGTGTTTGCAAGTTTTAGGGAAATGTAGAAAGTTATAAATGAAGTTGTAACAGGAGTGATTCGTTTTGGAGTTAGAGATAGCAGGCCAGGGAGCAGCTGGTGCCTGAATGCTTAACGGACTTGAGAGCAGGCTGTAGCAGAAATGCTTGGAGAACTTTGAGAGCAGACTATGGAAGGAATGCTCAGCGGGCTTGAGAGAAGGTAAGCTCTTATCACAGATAAAACAATTGACTTAGCTTCCAGAGGGTGAAAAATCAGGTTCCCGGAGTTCTCCTCCTGGGAAGGGTTTTTCAGAGACAGGATGAGAGAAGTCCAAATACTAGCCTTGGTCGAGGAAAGGGAGGTTAGTTCGAGTTCCAGTCCGGTTCGATACACAAGTAGGGTTGCAGAGAACTTTTAGCCGGGTTGATATCGCGGTAACGCTGTTCAATAATCCAGCGTCTTGTATCTGGCGCGGTCGCATTATGTAGCGTGGCGAGACCGCGTCAGAGAGGGGGTGTGGCTAAACTCCGTAAACCCGGAAGAGACAAGGAATTACCGGTAGTTGGGGCATGACACTAAATGTGTGACCTTGTGTCCTATGTATAGCCCTGTTTATGAATAGATAATGGTTTGTACTGGCCCTGAATATATTTGTATAATGTTTATACATGACAACCTTACTGGCCTTAGCAACTGCAGATTGACATTGCATATTGCTGCATAATTTGTTGTCTATAACAATTCCCAAATCCTACTCGTGTGTCGTTATACCTAATTCACTACCATTTATGCTTGTGCATTCTTGACACCGAAGTGCATAACTTTGCATTTTTCGACGTTCAATTTCATCTGCCATTTTAGTGCCCAATACCCCAATCTATCCATATCCCTCTACAGCAAAGCAATATCCTACTCACATTTTATCACTTTACAGAGTTTTGTGTCATCTGCAAACACCGAAACATGGCTTTCAATGCCCATTTCAAGATCATTTATAAATATGTTAAAAAGAAGCGGTCCTAAAACAGAACCCTGAGGGACACCACTTACCACTTTTGTCCAGCCTGAAAATTTACCATTAAAGGATCACTATAGGCTCCTCAAGCCTTCATAAATATTGCGAAATCTTACTGTACTTACTTCAAGCCAGAAGCTGTAGATCTGCATGCTGTTTGCCTAAAAAAACAGTCTGCTGACATCATCAGAAGTGGTAGCCTGATCCAATCACAATGCTTCCCCATAGGATTGGCTGAGACTGACAAAGAGGCAGATCAGGGGCAGAGCCAGCATAATTCAAACAGAGCCCTGGCCAATCAGCATCTGCTCATAGAGATGAAGTGAATCAATGAATCTCTATGAGGAAAGTTCAGTGTCTGCATGCAGAGGGAGGAGATACTGAATGTTTGGATGCATTTTAGGCAGCCATGACCCAGGGAGGATCTCTAACAGCCATCTAATGAGTGGCCAGTGAAGTTATCACTAGGCTGTAATGTAAACACTGCATTTTCTCTGAAAAGACAGTGTTTACAGCAAAAAGCCTGAAGGTAATGATTCTACTCACCAGAACAAATTCAATAAGCTGTAGTTGTTCTGGTGACTATAGTGTCCCTTTAATGACAACTCGTTGTACTCTATCCTTCAGCGAATGTTCTACCCAAGAAAAAAAAAATCATCTAGACCAATTTCTTTTTTTGAAGACTAGCCTATTGTGAGGAACCGTATCAAATGCCTTGGCAAATCCAAGTAGATCACATCCACTGCCAGCGGCGTACATACTGCGGTCGCAGAGGTCGCAGCTGCGACCGGGCCCGGCACTCCAGGGGGCCCGGCCGCCCTGCGACCGAGTACCAGGCCTGCTGCCACATTTTGCGGCCCTGGCCAGCGCGGCAAACCACCGGGGCCGCATATGGAAGGGTCCATTGGGTGGCCCATGCTGTCAGGGCCATCCGATGGATATGGATTGTGAGGGGGGCCCGATCTGCGCTGGGCGCTTTAAGAGCACAACTGGGCCCCCTGTGATTACATCAGAGCTGGGAGGAAGTGATTCCCTGGTCACTCCTCCCAGCATACTGAAAGTCTGCACGGGAGGAAGGAGGAGGAGGAGGGAGTCGGAGTGGGAACTCTGACTCCCATCAGGCTGAGTCACTACTGGACCCCAGGGAAAGTAACAAGGTAGGAAACATTTTGTGTATGTGTGTGTTTCTCTGTATGTATGTGTATGTGTCTGTGTCTCTGTGTGTGTGTATGTGTGTCTGTGTCTCTCTGTATGTGTGTGTGTCCCTGTAAGCAGTGGCGTACACACAATCCATGGGGCCCCGTATGTATGTATCTGTGTCTATGTATGTGTGTGTGTCTCTGTATGTGTGTGTGTCTGTGTCTGTGTGCCTGTGTCTTTATGTATGTGTCTGTGTGTATATATGTGTGTGTCTGTCGAGGGATGTGTGTGTGTCTGTATGTATGTGTCGGGGAAAATGCGGGGGCACAGATCGGGGAAGAGAAGTGGGGGCCCACGGATGAGTTTCGCACCGGGGCCCAATGGATTGTGTGTACGCCACTGTCCACTGCAACACCCTGATCTATACTTCTTCTTACTTCCTCGTAGAATGCAATTAGGTTAGTTTGACATGAAATATGTTTCATAAAACCATGCTGATTATTGCTAATAACACAGTTCTTCCCAATGAATTCCTGAATATTATCCCTTCAAATATTTTCCCAATGACAGAAGTAAAGCTCAAAGGTCTATAATTTCCAGGCAAGGATTTTGAACCCTTTTTAAATAAAGGAACGACATCTGCCTTCCTCCGGTACAATACCTGAAACAAAAGAATTAAAAAAAATTAAATACAGTGGTTCACTTATTTTCCTACTTAGCTCCTTAAGTATTCGTGGGTGAATACCGTCAGGCCCCGGATCTTTATTTACATAAATTTTCTCTAACAGCTGTAGCACCTTGTCTTGAGTTATCCAATCACAAGTTATCTGCAAGTTTTTGCAGCAATCATTTGCATATCCCTTGCCATAGGAACCTCATTAAAATATACTGAAGAAAAATAGTTATTTAAAATTTCGGCCTTTTCCTGGTCTTCATTAACAGACCCATCTCTGTTTCCAGTGTACCTACACTTTCATTTTTTGTATTTTTTTAGAATGAAGACCAGAATTTTTAGAAAAAAATGTTGGGGTTGGTTTAGCATTCTTTGGCTATCAATTTCTCATTTTCTAGTTTAGCCACTTTTAATTGCCTTTTTGCAAGCATTATTGGCTTCCTTATATCTTTTATATAGGATGCCTCTGATTTGTCAGATTTAAATGCTTTAAATGCCCTTTTCTTATTTTTTATCTCTTGTTTTACTTCTCTACTAAGCCACATTGGTTTCAATTTGTTTCTTTTATATGTATTACCCAATGGTACATACTGAGCAATGTACCTTTCTAATATTTATCATAATATAGATCCCCTTATAATGTTACATAAAAAGAAGGGAGGGATCTCTAGATCCATTAAATTGTTAGAGTCAATGGAACATGATTCCCATATAGCTTAATTTACAATATGGGAACAAGATATTGAGGGTTCCTTTTCCCTCCTGGAATGGACCAAAGCCACACTTTTAGTAAAGTGTTGTATACATAGCACTTCTCTTTATGAAACAAATCTAAAGATAATACCGTATATACTCGAGTATAAGCAGAGTTTTTCAGCACATTTTTTGTGCTGAAAAACCCCAACTCGGCTTATACCCGAGTCAGAGTCTGTATTATGGCAATTTACATTGCCATAATACAGACTGGGGGGAGAGGGGTGCTGGCAGAGCTGTACTTACCTTTCCTGCAGCTCCTGTCAGCTCTCGCGAGACTTACACTGGGAGCTGACAGAGGGAGCTGCACAGACCGCGCGGAGGAGGAGAGAGCTGACAGGAGCTGCAGGAAAGGTAAGTACAGCTCTGCCAGCACCCCTCTCCCCCCACTGAACTACCAATGACACTGGACCACCAGGGAAGGAGCCCCCCTCCCTGGCCAGCTAGCAAGCAGGGAGGGGGGGACGAAAAAAAAAAAGATAATTTAAAAAAAAAAAATAATAATAATGAAATAATAAATAATAATAATAAAAATAATAACAATATATATAAAAAAAAAATAATATATCAAATGCCCACCCCCACCAACACACACTGCATCACACACTGTATCACACACTCACACTTCATTCATATACACACACTGCACTCACACACACTGCATTCATAAATATTCAATTAATATATACACACACACACTGCACTCATACACACACACACTGCACTCATACACACACACACACACACACACACTGCACTCATACACACACACACTGCACTCATACACACACACTGCACTCATCCGCGCACTGCACTCATCCGCGCACTGCACTCATCCGCGCACTGCACTCATCCGCGCACTGCACTCATCCGCGCACTGCACTCATCCGCGCACTGCACTCATCCGCGCACTGCACTCATCCGCACACTGCACTCATACGCACACACTGCATTCATACGCACACACTGCATTCATTATATACACACACTGTAAATATTCAATTAATATCATTTTTTTAGGATCTAATTTTATTTAGAAATTTACCAGTAGCTGCTGCATTTCCCACCCTAGTCTTATACTCGAGTCAATACGTTTTCCCAGTTTTTTGGGGTAAAATTAGGGGCCTCGGCTTATATTCGGGTTGGCTTATACTCGAGTATATACAGTATATAGGTGGTATATGGTCCTGGCAAGACTTCACAAAATCTCACTTGTCTACCCTAGGGAGTGCTGGAGATGTGGGATTGAGGAGGGTACTATATATCATGTATGGTGGGAATGTCTGGGGCTAAAGAATGTTAAAAGTCAAATGCTTAGACTTGTAAATTCCCTTTTCCTCGAAGTAAAATAAATTAGTCCCCAACTGTTTCTTTTTAATATTGGCTTTCCTTCTCAAGACAATAATCAAAAATATATCCTGACCCATACATTTTTCGCTATTAAAATATATATAGCTAGGGCTTGGAAATCCTCAATTCCATTACCTTGGCATGAAATCATGGAACAAACAGAATATCAGCATAAGATGGAATCTAGCTCTATCTTTAATACTAGTACTAGAACGAACCCAGTAAAAATATGGTTACCCTGGACAAATAAATACCCTCTAACGATTTTTCTGGCCTGATTTGGCCCTATGTCGAGTCTCGGGGACTTAATTTTTTATTTTTTTTCGTTCTTTATTTTTGTTGTGCAGGTGGTTACAAGGTATCAGCAACCGCCACATCACCACGTTTCAAGATTGACAATAGTTAGACAGTGGCATGAGAAGTCTCACAGTTTTATATAGTTATATCAAGCTTGGCTAAACAGTGGTATTGTCAGAATAAAGAAAGGTAGTTAACGTTTAACAGTGCTTGGTTAGCTATACTAGTGTAGTTATAATGTGGCACCGTGGTTTGCAGTGTGATACTAGCTGGCTTGTGTGTGGTGCATAGACAGGTTGCGCTGCTCCCGTATGGGCTATGATGCAGTAGAGTACCAATAACAAAGCTATATCCTGCCCATACTGGAGGGTAACATCGCTGTATAATCTAAACATAAATGTGAACTAAACATAAAACACTCCTAGCAATGAAGAAAATTGATCAAGATCAATATCGAATAAAATACATGAATCAGATGAAAGTAAATGAAAATAAAAATAAACAATGAGCCTCTTAGAAGATGAAAGTAGGTGAGTATATGCAGTCCCAGCTGCTACTCACAAACGCTGTTTAGTTGCCTTAGCCCAGGCACGAAAATAACTTGCAGCCGGCTTCTCCTTTTTCCTCCACGGATACAACAGAGAAAACAAGCCGCTAGGTAATCCTGGGCGTCGGTCTGGGGTTCTCCGAGCTTCCCGGGTGCTCCGCCTCTTTTGCGTCACTACGTAACAGGCGTGCGTCACTGCGTCGTCTACGCGTTTTGCCAAAGCTTCCTCAGGACGTAAAGCAGTGATGCTGTCTTGTCTTGCTAGTTCATTATTTCTAGCGGCCCTCTCGCTTCCTATTGGATCGCTAGTAATAGTCTCTCTTGAACAGGTGTATCCAAACTTTGTAGTCTCTACTTAACCATAGAATAGCCAATATCAAATGACTACTTAATAGACATATTTATTACAGATAACAATTAAATATATTTCTTCCAAACAATTTTCCTATACTGTTAATTTTTCACCACCATACCTAATTTTAAGAGAGAAAAATATTAATAAAATAAATTGGGGGGGCGTGGCCTGACAGCCGATGGAGTAGGACGCAGACAGCGAGAGCTCCTAGGCCCCAACCCGCTTAAACGTTAAACACGCTGCAAAAAAGCCGATTTTATGGGGAAAACTAAACGAGGGGCTAACCCTAGACCTCCGCACACACCGGCCACCCAGACTCCGGGCCCGATGGACGACTTTCTGTCCTCCCCGCACTCGTTTGGAGGCCCGCGGGACCAAAGCAAGATGGCGCCCGCATCCCCGGGATCAAGCAGCCGGGCTGACTCCATGAGGAGCTCCCCAAGAGAAGATGCACTATCTCAAATGTCCGCTGACCTTGCTGCAATTTCGGCCAACATGCTTACCCGCAGTGACAAAACGGAGCTCATAGCCGAGCTCAGGTCAGTTATCAGAGAGGAAGTGGCTGCAGTGAGGAGGGACCTCGCGGTCCTGGAAACGCGGGTGGATACCCTGGAAGAACACCGCCTGCATACTGAACACCACATGCAGGCGGCCGACCTGGCAGCCTCGAGGCAAGGCAATATTCTTTTAGACCTCAGGCGGCAGATGGAAGACCTCGATAATAGAGGACGTCGGAACAATATTCGCATACGAGGCTTCCCTGAATCAGAAGGGGAATCGCCCCGGGAACAGCTAACGGGCCTGTTCACCCACATACTCGGGGCGGATGCACCTACAGATTTCGGCTTGGAGAGAGCACACAGGGCGCTACGGTCCCCGCGCAGGGACGGCCTACCAAGGGACTTGATATGCTGCTTACAGTCGTTCCAGCTGAAAGAGTCCATTATGAGGGCAGCCAGAACGCAACGCACCATCAGATATAATGACGCCCAGATTTCCCTGTACCAAGACTTGTCTACACTTACACTAGATGCTCGGAGGGCCTTGAAACCTCTTACCAATCTCATGCGAGAGAAACGGATCCCTTACAAATGGGGGTTCCCGTTTAGCCTGCAAGCTAGAACGGACAACCAGTGGCACGTGCTGAGATGGCCTAATGATCTCCCCCGTTTCCTGCGGGCCGTGGGCCTCCCTCCCATGACAATCTCAAATTGGATCCTGGATTGCCCTCCAGCCAGACCCACCGGCCCCACTGTCCCAGCTGAGAACCTCACAGACAACACCCCGGGCCTGAGCCAGAGGCGCGGCGGACCAGTGGGCCCCGAAGAATAAGCGAATATACCCCAAGCTACGACCCCGGACAGCGGTTGCATGGACTCTGGGCCCACGCGACATCAGCAGAGCTGAGACTGACAACTGCCCACCTCGCCTACGGGGGGAACCGGGGGCTCCCAAGTGGTAAGAACGGCCCAATCTGGTATGTACTGCACCCCCTCCCCCCCCTCACACACCTTGCTTGAATTTTAGCCCGGGAACTACGCCCGCTTGGGTGGGGGAAGGGACCTGGGGATGGTGGGCCCACTGTGGATGCGGGACTCTGGCTTTCACCCCCGGCAACAACATTTATGGGGGGCACTATACGAATTTGGGTGGTGGGGCTTGGGGATGGGGTGGGGAATCCCCTCCGGGGTCGCTGGTCCCCACCATGCCACACACTTGTCAGGTCAAGGGTTCGTCCCGGACTCCCCGCCATAGGGACTTTGAAGCTGCTAGCTAATACAGCCGAGACATGAACACTTATACCAAGCGGGGCCTGGGATCCCCTGGGCTCCTGTAACTAGGCTGGCCATTGATCTGATATCGGGGGCCCCCTGAGCACTTGGGTTGAGCGGGAGGATGGGATTGGCAGGTCGTGGGGGCACGCCCGCCGCACCCCCGGAGCTTCGTGGGCCCCCTCCTCGCTGGCCGAGTTGTGAGCAGGGGCAGGGCCCAGGGACGGGGTCCGGCGGCCGAGCACCCCGGGTAATCGGGTTTGGGGAATGTTGAAGATACTTTACATGTTCACAAGTTACAATGTTTATTAACTTTTGCTTATTGTTATGGGTTACAGTATGTACTCTTTTGTGTATGGTACGACTATACAGTCGGGGCCCACGGGCGTAACTAACTGACCCGGGGACCTGGGTAGACCTGGATAGCACGCTCACGGTCCCACCCTCGGTAGACGACGCCCTGACACGCGGACACGCTCTCTGAGTATAGACTGACGGGGACCCCGGACATAGTTAGATGGACGCCGGATAGGGTGAAGCCCCTCCGGACTTATCTCATGACGCTCTCCATCCACATGGACCTACGGTCCACCCTCACATGATACCACCTTAGGCGGTTACCTAGGACCGCAAGTTTCCACCACCAGCGGGTTGGGAGCCCTGAGAGACACTTGCTGACGGACTTAAGACAACCGAACGACTGACGACATCGGTTGCCTCCCTCGCACCTCAAGCAACGAACCTGTACTGTATATACCGGTCGGTGTTCGGAGGGACTACGGGATAGTACCCACCGACGACTCTCCCCGACCGAGGTTCGGAGTTGCACTTACCCCTCATACCCACCCCCACTTCTCTCTCTCCTACCCCCCTGCCCTATCGCTCTTGACCTATCCCTCCCTCTTAATTCACTCCGGGTCCCGGGGGGATCCCCGGCTCGCGTGGCCATGTCGGAGGTGCGCCCAGCTCAGCTAAAGTTTTGGTCAAACAACACCCGCGGCCTGAATTCCCCTGAAAAACGCGCCCAACTGCTGCGTTTACTGTGGGCCGAGAGAGTGTCAGTAGCATTCTTGCAGGAGACGCACTTCGTAAGCCGAACACAACCGAAACTAGGGAACAGCCGTTTCCCTCAGGGGTTCTTTGCGAACCACCCAGATGCTAAGAAAACAGGGGTGGCGATATTAGTTGCACACTCGATCCCATACCAACACATAGAAACACTTGCTGATCCAAACGGGAGGTACATTTTCATCAAAGGCTCCATAGCTGACCACACATACACATTCGCTTGCATATACAGCCCAAACCGAGCGCAGCATACGTTCCTAGCTAAAACACTGTCCAAACTGGAACGCTTCAGGGAAGGCCTCCTGATCCTGGCAGGGGATCTAAACCTACCATTAGACCCACACATAGACACCTCGAAAGGGACCTGCACAATCCCACCACACTGCCTACTCACCGCCAGGAAGGCCCTACATAAGGCGGGATTGGTGGACTGCTGGAGGACGGCCCACCCAGACGACAGGGACTTTACTTGCTACTCGTCGGTACACAAACGATACAGTCGCATAGATTATATCTTCATGCCACAGGAGCACCTGACGCTCCTCCGAGACGCACACATAGGGATTGTCCGCCAGTCAGATCACGCCCCGACATCAATACAGATAAACTCCCCCCTATATAAACCAGTAGAGCGTCAGTGGAAACTCAATGAATCCTTACTGACTGACCCTGTAGCCCGCACCGCAGCACAGAGCACTATCACCCAGTATTTTGAAACAAACGAGACTCCCGACATGCCCCCCTTGACTTTATGGGAAGCTCATAAGTGTGTGATGCGTGGGCACTTTATATCTGTGTGTACGCAACGCAAGAAAGAGAAGTCCCGACACATTCTGGACCTGACGAGGAGGATTGCGGACTTGGAGAGTTCCCACAAACAGACACTGGACGACAACACCTATCTTCAATTGACAGAGACTCGGAGGGAACTCAGGGAACACCTGGCTCAAGGCCACCTGCAATTGCTGCGCAAATCCACGAGGTTCTTCTACGAACACTCCAACAAGAGTGGTAAACTCCTGGCGACAATGCTTCGTTCAAAGAGACGGTCTCAACATATCCATAAGATCCAGACGCGAGCCGGCCACCACACTAATATGCCCAAAGGGATTATGGCAGCATTTGAGGCGTACTACACGGATCTCTATAATCAGAAACAGGCCACACAAGCCACAAGAGACGAGTCCCAACGCCGGAGGATCACGGACTACTTGTCACAAGACGTCACACGCAAATTGTCAACGGAACACGCAGAAGACCTGGAGAGCCCCCTAACGCTCGAAGAGCTGGCCTTGGCACTAAAGAACTCTAAGCCGCACCGGGACCAGATGGACTACTGCTAGCATATCTTCGCACGTTTCGAGACGCGCTTATGCCAAAACTACTGGCGGGACTCAACTCCCTGCGGGACGGCGGACGCTTTCCCGTGGATACACTGGCGGCGACTGTCACGGTCATCCCCAAAGAGGGCAAGGACCCGACCGTCTGTGCGAACTACAGACCCATCTCCTTACTGAACGCAGACTTGAAGCTATACACCAAAGCACTATCCCTCAGACTGACCCATATACTACCAGATCTTGTCCACCCGGACCAAGTGGGATTTATCCCGGGTAGGGAAGCCAGGGATGATACGATACGTGCACTCAACGTTATCCATACAGCCAGATCATCCAACCGTGACACCGTACTTGTGTCGACTGATGCCGAAAAGGCGTTTGATCGGGTGGACTGGACGTTCATGGCCGAAACACTACGACACATGGGCTTCTGACCACACATGCGCTCATGGATAGCTGCGCTATACACCGTGCCGACAGCCAGGATCAGGGTCAACGGAGCCCTGACGAACGCCTTCCCAATATGCAACGGCACTCGTCAGGGATGCCCGCTTTCGCCCCTCTTGTTTGCCCTCACCCTGGAACCCTTCTTGGAGGCGGTGAGACGAGATGGGGGCATCAGGGGGGTGAGGGTGGGAGGAGAGGAGCATCGTGTGGCGGCGTATGCCGACGACATGCTCTTCTTCCTAGAACAACCGTTGATTTCGGTCCCTAACCTCTTGCAGGCATTCGAGGTCTACGGACGACTGTCCAATCTGAAATTGAACATAGATAAGTCCGAAGCCATGCCCATAACACGGAACGAGGACCTCGCCAAACACCTTAGCTCCCAATTCCGTTTCTCTTGGAACACTACCAAACTTCGCTATCTGGGCACCTGGCTGCCGAGCGACTTGACTCAGCTTTACCAATTGAACTTCCTTCCCATCCTCTCGACCATACAGAAAGACCTGACGAAGTGGACGGGACAATACATTACCTGGTTCGGCCGCATAAGTGCTGTCAAAATGAACATCTTGCCCCGCATCCTCTACCTGTTCGCAACCCTACCCACGAGGATCCCACAGGCATTCTTCAAATCGGCGACGACGGCCATCAGACGCTTCGTATGGAACCAGAAACCGACCCGCATTCGCAGGACCACACTGGAACGCCCCAAAGCTGCCGGGGGTGTGGGACTCCCATCCCTACAGACCTACTACCAGGCCACACACCTACACAGAATAGTAGACTGGCACGCCCACCCCAGCCCCAAGCGGTGGATACAGATGGAGAAAAGACAGTCCCTGGGCACCATCCCATCCAAACTCTGGCTGGGACGGCTCACCTTCAGGGACCTGCAGACGGACAATCCAATCATCGATGCCACGCTCAGAGTGTGGTGCGGCCTCCGATTCACCCGCCGCCTGACTACCTCCCCGAACCCTCTTACCCCCATTACTTACAACCCGGACCTCGCAGGAGGCCTCCCCCCGGCCGCCCTCAAACGCATCCAAGAGGCAGACTGGATCTACCTACATCAATGGATCTCGGGGGGCGAGGTCAGGCGGCTGGCAGACTTGATGGAAGGGCCCCCCACTCAACTAGAAACATTCCACCACCACCAGGTAAAGGCATACCACGCACAAATAGCGGGTAGAGCCCACCTCCATAGGCAGCTCACGGACTTCGAGCAACTGTGCACTGACAGAAGACACATAGAACACGGTGTCTCCCACTTGTATGAAATCCTCCTGACATCGATGGGAGGCAGCCCGCTAGGCTTCACCGGTAAATGGGAAAAAGAGACGGGGATCCAACTAACAGATCAGGAATGGGGGAAAATCTTCCTCCTCACACACAAATGCTCAATAAGCTCAAAGTTCCAAGAAACCAGCTATAAACTCCTGACGCAATGGTATCAGACGCCGGAGACCCTCAAACGTATGCAAGTAACGACCACAGGAGACTGCTGGAGATGCGGGTCCGGACCCGGCACGAACATACACATATGGTGGACATGCCCACGCATCACACCATTTTGGCAAATGATCAATACAAAGATCAGAGAGATTACAGGTTCGGACCTCCCCCTCCTACCCCTGACGATGCTACTACACCACACGCCAATACCCATGCGAACATACAAAAACTCCCTCACCATACACTTACTCACTGCAGCGAAAGCCCTCATACCACTACACTGGAAATGCACCACAGTGCCCACATTCACACAATGGGTTGACAAGGTAGAAAACATCTATGATATGGAAATTATGACCGCCTCCCTGCAGGAGCGCTCTGACAAATGTGCCCTCAAATGGAATCCCTGGAAATCATACATCTCTAATAGATCGGCATAGTTGGCTCCCCAGGGCCAGATGCTTGATATTGGCCGAGTAGCGATCGACAACGACACGTTGGATGTCCATCCGCGGGAAGTGCCTGTGGCATGGCCTCGGGTGCCGGAGTGGTCCCGTCCGGGACTCCCACCCACCTCCTCCCCCCTCCCCCCCCTACCCAACCCCTTCTGAATACCCCCTCTCCCTGACCCCTAGGGTACCAGGGACGCTTGATGACTAAAGACTTACCCCGAACGGAACAGGCGCTGACCCTTAGGGGGCGATAACGCTGGACACCAGGACAACTAATGGGACGGAGTCGCAAGACTCGTACTTAGAGGAGAGACTAACCATTGAGATAACCCCACATGATGCACTATAGGGCACTAAGACTTGATACGCATGTT
Source organism: Pelobates fuscus (assembly GCF_036172605.1). NCBI lineage: Eukaryota > Metazoa > Chordata > Amphibia > Anura > Pelobatidae > Pelobates > Pelobates fuscus. Next base: position 112,079,374 of record NC_086319.1, on the reverse strand, counting down.
TACCAACATAGTACCACACCGCTGACCTAATAGACGGCCCTTAGTTTACGAAATCAACCCAGCACAGCCGAAGCTGGGGAAAGGAAGTGATACTGAATACCCCCCAAGACATTGCCGCCCCCCTCTGTTCCCACGCTATATTTAGCCTGCTAATTACCCACAGGTTTATGCACACGGTTGAAAGAATCTTTATAGTTTAATAGTATTACTGTTCACTTGAAGCATTTATATTGATAATATTTCACAATTCATTGCTTTTCTATTCTTTGTTTTACAAAAAAAAAAAAAAAAAAAAAAGAAGAGGCATCATTATTTTGAAACAGTACTGTTATGACCACACTGATGTAACCACCCTGTGATGTAATTTGCTGGTACGTTTCCCAAGCTTTCTCTTCTGTACCCTTTTGCATATGCCTTGAATAAAATAATGATTGACAAAAAATAAATAAATAAATAAATTGATGCAAACATGAAATCCCATCATACTTCTCAATGACAATTTTAGTTTTATAATAATTTAACCCTTTTTGAATAAAGTGCCCCCTTCCCAAAAGAAGTGCATACATTTAAAGTGCCCACACCCAATTTTCTAGTGCTGTGTTTGAAATATTCAAAGTATTCAAAATATTCAGAACCATTTTAAACTGTTACTACAGAATACTCTAATAATTCATAGAAATTCATAGAAATTTATCAAATTTTCATAAAATCACATAAAAAATTTAAAATGATTAAAAAAATATATTTAAATGGGGTGCTGCTGGGGGCCATATTATACAATAAACAATACACAAGATCCAGCGCACTCTCCTATCCACTAAACAGCAACTTCAATGTTGACAGATTTTATTAGTTTGTAAAAGTTTTTTTTTTAAAACACCTAATCTAGGCAAAAAAAATGGGGATTTAGTTACATTATATGATCATACATTGCATAAGCCTGCCACAACGTCAATGTACCCCATCTTTGGCAGGTCCTACTCTTAAAGTCTAATGTCTGCTCTTATGAGATTAACCACTTACTTGGGAAAAAATTCCATCTGAGGCTCTCTGCAGTACAAGGCTAAATAGGGACCTGAGATGAGGCACCTGTAACAGGGAGGGGTGCAAAACCAAGGAGTTGGCTAGACTCCCAAATATATATAGGAAACATGGGGGGATGGTTGCACTCACCTAAACATGCTTAAATGGGGTGCTGCTGGGGGCCATATTATACAATAAACAATACACAAGATCCAGCGCACTCTCCTATCCACTAAACAGCAACTTCAATGTTGACAGATTTTATTAGTTTGTAAAAGTTTTTTTTTAAAAACACCTAATCTAGGCAAAAAACTAAATCCCCATTTTTTTTGCCTAGATTAGGTGTTTAAAAAAAAAAAACTTTTACAAACTAATAAAATCTGTCAACATTGAAGTTGCTGTTTAGTGGATAGGAGAGTGCGCTGGATCTTGTGTATTGTTTATTAAAAAAATATATGTTTTAAAATCTATAAGAAATGACACAACTCAAAGTCATTGTTAAGGCCAAATGGAATGAGAGTGTCAAGTTCAAAAATCCATCTCATTTCCATTTGGCCCAGTTTTTTCGTACGGTCTTCACCTCTCCAATTAAAAAGTGCTTTTTGAATTCCAACAAATGATAGGCCAGAAGGGTCACTATTATGATATTCTTTAAAATGTGAAGACACCTGATGCAATGCAATAATCAGAGATTTATGAAAAACCAGCAAGGACACCATTATGGCCCTAGAAGGAATAGAGAGTTTGGAAGAAATTGGAGAGAACAGGATAGAACATTCCGAGATAGGAAACAGTATGACAATAGAGATAAGAATGAGAACAATGAATGGCAGTTCCCTAAAAAGACTTTTAAGAAAACATTTAGAAGACAATCCCAATCAGATACTCCACATAGGAATTTTAATTTTCAGAACCGTTTTGAACCTCTCAATTTAAGAAATAGAGGTTCCTTTTTTAGAGGACAGATTTCGAAACCACTCCCCTTTTTCAATTCAATCAAAGAGAAGGCGACCAGTAGAAGGAACAGGGGAAGGTGGAGAATACAAAGAAAGAGAAAAATGCACGAGAACCCATAGGGATTTTTAATTTATCTAATAAGGTCTTGACAACTGATCATATTACCTTATTGAATAAAGGTCTTAAATAAGCACCCACTAAGGATTTAATGCTTTTGAATTTCTTATTGATTTGAAAAAATTCAATAGAAAATGATGTCTAAAAAAACATTTTCTTAAAGAAAAAGAGAATGTACAGAACTCTATTGACCACAGAACAGGTATAAGAGATGATATCATTACAGGAGTCCTAAATAAAAATGAGAAAAAATATCTAGAAATTCTAAATCCAAGAACACCTATTTTCTACTTCTACCGAAGATACACAAATATTCAGACAAACCTCCGGGTAGACCGATAATATCGGGCATTGACTCGATATCAAGTAAGGTATCCCAATATGTGGACAAAATATTACAACCGTTAGTACAGGAACGTCCTTCATATTTGAAGGACATGACCAATCTATTAAAAATTTTGGAAAATGTTCAATGGGAAAAAGACTATGTTCTGGTTACGGCGGATGTTTCTTCCCTGTATACCATTATTAGACACAATCTAGGTTTGAAGGCAGTGGAATTTTTACCATTACATTTTGCTGGGTAATTGCAACCGCAAGGAACTTAAATCTCTTATAGGTTCCTTGAACTTTGCCGTGCGCATCATCCCTCAAGGGTGTGCTTTCATATCCAGACTTCTCTGTCTTTTTCCACATTTCAAACATGACAACTATAGACTGTCCTTGGATGCTGTGGCGGAACCAACCTCGCCACTGTGCACTGGAGGAGCCTGGTTGCCTGCCTGCTGCCTTTTGACTATGGACTGGCATTTAAATACTTTATTATGCAGAAAGGTTTATCCATGTATTCCTGCCCTGGCGCTCGTTAGATTCTCAGATTTACTGAATTACCTAATTTAACCGAGATAGCTATGCCATGGAGCCTATTCGTGTAATAAAATACTTTGGCTCCATGGCAATTGAACTGTATGTGTGTGGTCTGATTGCCATTCAGTAATAATGTGCGCTCAGACCTAAGCTATCTGGGGATATGTTGCATGTCTGTATTTTATGTAATAAATGTAACCTTGTGTATTTTATTGTATTTTACTGTCTTTTTACTGCCATGTGCTTAATGGAGTTTTGCCTCTGTCCTTGGAGATAATTGGATTACTTCTCAATTATCTCCAGGATAGAAGACTCTGTGGAACTGGTTTTGGGCAGAAAAGTAGCCATGCTTCATTTGGTCACAAAGGACTTCGATCTATCTTTTGAACCAATGGACCAATTTGGATGATTTTGACATATGTTTGTATTTGGTGTATGCTGATTCGGATGTGAATGTGATGCATAGTTTTAAAGTTACGAATAATGTGGAAAAACTGTATTTCTTTGCCTGTGATAATTACATTACCCATTGTGTAAGGTAATTGTATCACAGGCAGAGGGGAGGATTTTGTGTGGGAGTGTCTGAGTGTATTGTACGTGTTTATTGGTTGTTTTCCAAAACCCTGTGGGCAGTACTATGTTTGTAGATTGTGAATAAAAGAGGCTGTATGTGCCAGTACAGTCAAATCTGCTTGACCTCAAAACAAAGTGTCGTCTCGTTATTGGGGGAATTGGATTGTTTGCTGATTGCCAGGAGTGTAAGCTGATTGTATGCTTTTCCTGTTCAGCTGTTTACAGCATTGATATGCTTGAGACTATATGTATGCTTCTCCGGTTCTGTGGTTGTGGTGTCTGCTGCAGTGCTTGGAGTCCTCAGGAAGAGCTAGGAGCATCCTTCAATGGAGGTACCCAGTCGGGGTGCCTGTCGATCCATTACAGATGAGCACACCACGGCAGACCTATACATGTAGAAAGAATTCTTGACCACCTGGAATGGTAAAAGCTTGTTCCTACCAGAGTTGACTGACACGTCTCCAACCATATGGTCAGACGCGGCATCTACCACAGGTTTTGCAGCAATCTTTGGGAACGAATGGCTTTGGGGTAAGTGGCCTGAAGAAGTCTGTGACTTAGAAGGCTTTTTTACATCCTCAGCTCTTTTTGAGATTTATCCCATTGTAGCAGCTGCCGTGGCGTGGGGACATTTATAGTCAGGAGTGTCAGTCCGTTGCCACACAGACAACCAAGCAACATCTCACATCATTAACAAAGGCCATTCATCATCTCTAACAATCATGAGATTTCTCAGGAAACTCACGTGGTTAGCAGCATGTCACTACTTGGTCTGCTTTTATGTACCATGCATTAGTAACATAGCAGCTGACAATCTGTCTCGTTTCAACTTCAGGCTTTTCAGCAAGCACTCCTGTCAGCAGCACTAGCAGCCACAGCCGCCCCTCTGTTCCATCAGCTAACCATGGACTAGAACTAATCATGCACCATAGCAGGGATCTGTCCAGTTAGCACTATCATCCAACACTCACAAAACATACAACAGAGCCTTCACACTTTTCACAAGATTTCTATCTGACCACGACATAACCCAACCTATCGTCATGACATCTATTATAGCCTTCGCTTCTTTTTGCCACCTTAAATTACACTTATCTTACAACACAATCACATTACATCTGACAGGCATTCAACATAATATGCTAACTCTACAACCCAATACACATAGTTTTATGTCATCTTATCAGGTAAAGAACATACTCAGAGGTATTCAGAAATCCGTTCCTCCACGTCCTCCACAGAAATTACCTATAGATAACACACTTTTCCAGTCATTATCCAACCTATTAGACTCCAAACCTTTTCACTCTACTACAGTCATCAAAGCTGCCATGTACATAGCATTCTACGGGTTCCTCAGGCCAAGGGAATTCACTACTATCACCACCACTCAAACAGACAGATGTCTTCTACGCACACACCTACGCAAACACATGGATCACTACATACTGTCCCTACCTCAGTCAAAAACAAGCCAACACGCACCCCCAGAGAAGATCACTTATTTCCCTACACACAACAAATGGTGTCCAGTAACAGCTCTAGATTCCTACCTTTCACTTACCCCACCAACACCATTACTACACCTATTCTCACTAAAAGGCTCTGTACTCACTACTACGACTTTCATGCGATACATCAGATCTCTGTTAACCATGCTAGGTTTTAACCCTTCACTCTACTCAGGTCACTCCTTCCGCATAGGGGTGGCCTTCACAGCTTCCAGCGCTAACATACCGGTACATATCATTAAATCATTGGGGCGGTGGAAGTCATCCACCTACACAACCTACATACCAAAACCTACACAAGAATTAAGAAATGCTTTTAAAGAAATGTCTGGATAATTGTATATAATTGTTGACTGTATTAAATCTTAGGTTATTCAATTTATTTACAGGCCTACCGTATCGTCGGTATCGGCACACTACAACCGACTTTGCTCTTTTATTCTATCCTACTTTCTCACTTGAACCCTACTCCATATACGGCAAATTGCCCCTTACACAAGTATAAAGGCCGTTTGGTCTGTATTTGTGGGAGGGGCTTAAATTAATTCACTCCCCTATATAAGGTACAACCCTTACCTGACTCCACACCGATCAAGGTCAGTGTCTGAATGACCCTCCCACCCACTCCTCATGTACAACACTTTCTTTTTCATTTCTATCTTCTTACTTTTATTACCTGTTGGTGGGCCTTCTTTATTTACAGGCCTACCGTATCGTCGGTATCGGCACACCACAACCGACTTTGCTCTTTTATTCTATCCTATGTTCTCACTTGAACCCTACTCCATATACGGCAAATTGCCCCTTACACAAATATATATGGCACTCTGGGAGTTCCACAACTATCTTCTTTATTCAAGTAAATCCAGGTCAATGTTATATGTCCTGATGTGGAACTGAAATGTTGACCTGGATTTACTTGAATAAAGAAAATCATTGTGGAACTCCCAGAGTGCCGGGTTTTTTTTTTTTTTTAGTTTTTTTTTTTATAATTGATGTGACTAGGCACCGGGTAATAATGCAATAGTTGGAGTGCAAGGGTTTGGACATATATATATTTGTGGTCAGGGAAACACGCCGAGTGAGCATTAACCATAATATTAACTAAATTCAGTTGTGGTGTGCTGAAACCGATGATCGGACAGGCCTGTAAATAAATCGAAAAAAAGAAAAGACAATTTCTGCAGATAGTGGATGTCCAGAAACTGGGCTAAACCACTAAGACTGTAGAAATTCACACCTTAAATGACACTCCAGTGGTGTCCCGGGGCATAACCCCTAATTATATACGAATAGATCCTCAGGGTACTGGATAAAAACCCAGAAACGCGAGAATCGACTGGAAGAGTATTTAAATAATAAAATAATAAAGGAAGAATAAGTATCAAAAAATTGTGGTCAAGAATAGATACAAAACTTAATCAAGCCTAATGGCTACCTCCTGTCTTATATACTCGTCAATGCATATACTGTACTCAGACTCTGGACTTTAATATAATCGGTATGGTTCAAGTCTGGGACATATGAGAAATGCAGAAGAGAATTACCTAGAACCCATGGTGTCTAGATTTTTCCAAAAAACTGGATATACAAATACCATAACCACTAATCGTATTATGAAATGGGGTGAGTAAAGGTTGCAATCTAGTAAAGTGAGCAAAATAGCAGTCAGATGTCTCCTTGGATCAAGCAGCTATTACCCCACTAATTAGAAATTATATCCCTTTATGTTATGTTTTTGCAAGTATTTATCCAATTGCTGTTTAAACATCTGTATGGACTCTGATAAAACCACCTCTTCAGGCAGAGAATTCCATATCCTTATTACTCTTACTGTAAAAAAAACACTTTTCTTTGCCTTAGATGAAATCTCCTTTCTTCCAGCCTAAATGTCACGTTTACATAGATTGATATGGAGCGCAACTGCAGATTTCTTAGGACTTAGATTGTTGATTAGGATAATTAGAGAATAAAATAGGAACTGTGTATTTAATATTGGAAAATACAGGTACTGAATCTTATAATACTTCGCTGTTGGTTTAATTGGAGTAAGCAGCTTCCTATAAACATGCAATCTAGCACATTGGTGTTTGCAAGTTTTAGGGAAATGTAGAAAGTTATAAATGAAGTTGTAACAGGAGTGATTCGTTTTGGAGTTAGAGATAGCAGGCCAGGGAGCAGCTGGTGCCTGAATGCTTAACGGACTTGAGAGCAGGCTGTAGCAGAAATGCTTGGAGAACTTTGAGAGCAGACTATGGAAGGAATGCTCAGCGGGCTTGAGAGAAGGTAAGCTCTTATCACAGATAAAACAATTGACTTAGCTTCCAGAGGGTGAAAAATCAGGTTCCCGGAGTTCTCCTCCTGGGAAGGGTTTTTCAGAGACAGGATGAGAGAAGTCCAAATACTAGCCTTGGTCGAGGAAAGGGAGGTTAGTTCGAGTTCCAGTCCGGTTCGATACACAAGTAGGGTTGCAGAGAACTTTTAGCCGGGTTGATATCGCGGTAACGCTGTTCAATAATCCAGCGTCTTGTATCTGGCGCGGTCGCATTATGTAGCGTGGCGAGACCACGTCAGAGAGGGGGTGTGGCTAAACTCCGTAAACCCGGAAGAGACAAGGAATTACCGGTAGTTGGGGCATGACACTAAATGTGTGACCTTGTGTCCTATGTATAGCCCTGTTTATGAATAGATAATGGTTTGTACTGGCCCTGAATATATTTTTATAATGTTTATACATGACAACCTTACTGGCCTTAGCAACTGCAGATTGACATTGCATATTGCTGCATAATTTGTTGTCTATAACAATTCCCAAATCCTACTCGTGTGTCGTTATACCTAATTCACTACCATTTATGCTTGTGCATTCTTGACACCGAAGTGCATAACTTTGCATTTTTCTACGTTCAATTTCATTTTAGTGCCCAATACCCCAATCTATCCATATCCCTCTACAGCAAAGCAATATCCTACTCACATTTTATCACTTTACAGAGTTTTGTGTCATCTGCAAACACCGAAACATGGCTTTCAATGCCCATTTCAAGATCATTTATAAATATGTTAAAAATAAGCGGTCCTAAAACAGAACCCTGAGGGACACCACTTACCACTTTTGTCCAGCCTGAAAATTTACCATTAAAGGATCACTATAGGCTCCTCAAGCCTTTATAAATATAGCGGAATCTTACTGTACTTACTTCAAGCCAGAAGCTGTAGATCTGCATGCTGTTTGCCTAAAAAAACAGTCTGCTGACATCATCAGAAGTGGTAGCCTGATCCAATCACAATGCTTCCCCATAGGATTGGCTGAGACTGACAAAGAGGCAGATCAGGGGCAGAGCCAGCATAATTCAAACAGAGCCCTGGCCAATCAGCATCTGCTCATAGAGATGAAGTGAATCAATGAATCTCTATGAGGAAAGTTCAGTGTCTGCATGCAGAGGGAGGAGATACTGAATGTTTGGATGCATTTTAGGCAGCCATGACCCAGGGAGCATCTCTAACAGCCATCTAATGAGTGGCCAGTGAAGTTATCACTAGGCTGTAATGTAAACACTGCATTTTCTCTGAAAAGACAGTGTTTACAGCAAAAAGCCTGAAGGTAATGATTCTACTCACCAGAACAAATTCAATAAGCTGTAGTTGTTCTGGTGACTATAGTGTCCCTTTAATGACAACTCGTTGTACTCTATCCTTCAGCGAATGTTCTACCCAAGAAAAAAAAAAAATCATCTAGACCAATTTCTTTTTTTTGAAGACTAGCCTATTGTGAGGAACAGTATCAAATGCCTTGGCAAATCCAAGTAGATCACATCCACTGCCAGCGGCGTACATACTGCGGTCGCAGAGGTCGCAGCTGCGACCGGGCCCGGCACTTCAGGGGGCCCGGCCGCCCTGTGACCGAGTACCAAGCCTGCTGCCACATTTTGCGGCCCTGGCCAGCGCGGCAAACCACCGGGGCCGCATATGGAAGGGTCCATTGGGTGGCCCATGCTGTCAGGGCCATCCGATGGATATGGATTGTGAGGGGGGCCCGATCTGCGCTGGGCGCTTTAAGAGCACAACTGGGCCCCCTGTGATTACATCAGAGCTGGGAGGAAGTGATTCCCTGGTCACTCCTCCCAGCATACTGAAAGTCTGCACGGGAGGAAGGAGGAGGAGGAGGGAGTCGGAGTGGGAACTCTGACTCCCATCAGGCTGAGTCACTACTGGACCCCAGGGAAAGTAACAAGGTAGGAAACATTTTGTGTATGTGTGTGTTTCTCTGTATGTATGTGTATGTGTCTGTGTCTCTGTGTGTGTGTATGTGTGTCTGTGTCTCTCTGTATGTGTGTGTGTCCCTGTAAGCAGTGGCGTACACACAATCCATGGGGCCCCGTATGTATGTATCTGTGTCTATGTATGTGTGTGTGTCTCTGTATGTGTGTGTGTCTGTGTCTGTGTGCCTGTGTCTTTTTATGTATGTGTCTGTGTGTATATATGTGTGTGTCTGTCGAGGGATGTGTGGGTGTCTGTATGTATGTGTCGGGGAAAATGGGGGGGCACAGATCGGGGAAGAGAAGTGGGGGCCCACGGATCAGTTTCGCACCGGGGCCCAATGGATTGTGTGTACGCCACTGTCCACTGCAACACCCTGATCTATACTTCTTCTTACTTCCTCGTAGAATGCAATTAGGTTAGTTTGACATGAAATATGTTTCATAAAACCATGCTGATTATTGCTAATAACACAGTTCTTCCCAATGAATTCCTGAATATTATCCCTTCAAATATTTTCCCAATCACAGAAGTAAAGCTCACAGGTCTATAATTTCCAGGCAAGGATTTTGAACCCTTTTTAAATAAAGGAACGACATCTGCCTTCCTCCGGTACAATACCTGAAACAAAAGAATTAAAAAAATTAAATACAGTGGTTCACTTATTTTCCTACTTAGCTCCTTAAGTATTCGTGGGTGAATACCGTCAGGCCCCGGATCTTTATTTACATAAATTTTCTCTAACAGCTGTAGCACCTTGTCTCGAGTTATCCAATCACAAGTTATCTGCAAGTTTTTGCAGCAATCATTTGCATATCGCTTGCCATAGGAACCTCATTAAAATATACTGAAGAAAAATAGTTATTTAAAATTTCGGCCTTTTCCTGGTCTTCATTAACAGACCCATCTCTGTTTCCAGTGTACCTACACTTTCATTTTTTGTATTTTTTTAGAATGAAGACCAGAATTTTTAGAAAAAAATGTTGGGGTTGGTTTAGCATTCTTTGGCTATCAATTTCTCATTTTCTAGTTTAGCCACTTTAATTGCCTTTTTGCAAGCATTATTGGCTTCCTTATATCTTTTATATAGGATGCCTCTGATTTGTCAGATTTAAATGCTTTAAATGCCCTTTTCTTATTTTTTATCTCTTGTTTTACTTCTCTACTAAGCCACATTGGTTTCAATTTGTTTCTTTTATATGTATTACCCAATGGTACATACTGAGCAATGTACCTTTCTAATATTTATCATAATATAGATCCCCTTATAATGTTACATAAAAAGAAGGGAGGGATCTCTAGATCCATTAAATTGTTAGAGTCAATGGAACAGGATTCCCATATAGCTTAATTTACAATATGGGAACAAGATATTGAGGGTTCCTTTTCCCTCCTGGAATGGACCAAAGCCACACTTTTAGTAAAGTGTTGTATACATAGCACTTCTCTTTATGAAACAAATCTAAAGATAATACCGTATATACTCGAGTATAAGCCGAGTTTTTCAGCACATTTTTTGTGCTGAAAAACCCCAACTCGGCTTATACCCGAGTCAGAGTCTGTATTATGGCAATTTACATTGCCATAATACAGACTGGGGGGAGAGGGGTGCTGGCAGAGCTGTACTTACCTTTCCTGCAGCTCCTGTCAGCTCTCTCCTCCTCCGCGCCGTCCGTTCAGCACCTCGGTGGCTCTCGCGAGACTTACACTGGGAGCTGACAGAGGGAGCTGCACAGACCGCGCGGAGGAGGAGAGAGCTGACAGGAGCTGCAGGAAAGGTAAGTACAGCTCTGCCAGCACCCCTCTCCCCCCACTGAACTACCAATGACACTGGACCACCAGGGAAGGAGCCCCCCTCCCTGGCCAGCTAGCAAGCAGGGAGGGGGGGACGAAAAAAAAAAAAGATAATTTAAAAAAAAATAATAATAATAATGAAATAATAAATAATAATAATAAAAATAATAATAATATATATAAAAAATAAATAAAAATAATAATATATCAAATGCCCACCCCCACCAACACACACTGCATCACACACTGTATCACACACTCACACTTCATTCATATACACACACTGCACTCACACACACACTGCATTCATAAATATTCAATTAATATATACACACACACACTGCACTCATACACACACACACTGCACTCATACACACACACACACTGCACTCACACACACACACACACTGCACTCATACACACACACTCTGCACTCATACACACACACTGCACTCATACGCGCACTGCACTCATACGCGTACTGCACTCATACGCGCACTGCACTCATACGCGCACTGCACTCATCCGCACACTGCACTCATCCGCACACTGCACTCATCCGCACACTGCACTCATCCGCACACTGCACTCATCCGCACACTGCACTCATACGCACACACTGCATTCATTATATACACACACTCTAAATAAATATTCAATTAATATCATTTTTTTAGGATCTAATTTTATTTAGAAATTTACCAGTAGCTGATGCATTTCCCACCCTAGTCTTATACTCGAGTCAATACGTTTTCCCAGTTTTTGGGGGTAAAATTAGGGGCCTCGGCTTATATTCGGGTCGGCTTATACTCGAGTATATACGGTATATAGGTGGTATATGGTCCTGGCAAGACTTCACAAAATCTCACTTGTCTACCCTAGGGAGTGCTGGAGATGTGGGATTGAGGAGGGTACTATATATCATGTATGGTGGGAATGTCTGGGGCTAAAGAATGTTAAAAGTCAAATGCTTAGACTTGTAAATTCCCTTTTCCTCGAAGTAAAAGAAATTAGTCCCCAACTGTTTCTTTTTAATATTGGCTTTCCTTCTCAAGACAATAATCAAAAATATATCCTGACCCATACATTTTTCGCTATTAATATATATATAGCTAGGGCTTGGAAATCCTCAATTCCATTACCTTGGCATGAGATCATGGAACAAACAGAATATCAGCATAAGATGGAATCTAACTATCTTTAATACTAGTACTAGAACGAACCCAGTAAAAATATGGTTACCCTGGACAAATAAATACCCTCTAACGATTTTTCTGGCCTGATTTGGCCCTATGTCGAGTCTCGGGGACTTAATTTGTTTTTGTTTTCGTTCTTTATTTTTGTTGTGCAGGTGGTTACAAGGTATCAGCAACTGCCACATCACCACGTTTCAAGATTGACAATAGTTAGACAGTGGCATGAGAAGTCTCACAGTTTTATATAGTTATATCAAGCTTGGCTAAACAGTGGTATTGTCAGAATAAAGAAAGGTAGTTAACGTTTAACAGTGCTTGGTTAGCTATGCTAGTGTAGTTATAATGTGGCACCGTGGTTTGCAGTGTGATACTAGCTGGCTTGTGTGTGGTGCATAGACAGGTTGCGCTGCTCCCGTATGGGCTATGATGCAGTAGAGTACCAATAACAAAGCTATATCCTGCCCATACTGGAGGGTAACATCGCTGTATAATCTAAACATAAATGTGAACTAAACATAAAACACTCCTAGCAATGAAGAAAATTGATCAAGATCAATATCGAATAAAATACATGAATCAGATGAAAGTAAATGAAAATAAAAATAAACAATGAGCCTCTTAGAAGATGAAAGTAGGTGAGTATATGCAGTCCCAGCTGCTACTCACAAACGCTGTTTAGTTGCCTTAGCCCAGGCACGAAAATAACTTGCAGCCGGCTTCTCCTTTTTCCTCCACGGATACAACAGAGAAAACAAGCCGCTAGGTAATCCTGGGCGTCGGTCTGGGGTTCTCCGAGCTTCCCGGGTGCTCCGCCCCTTTTGCGTCACTACGTAACAGGCGTGCGTCACTGCGTCGTCTACGCGTTTTGCCAAAGCTTCCTCAGGACGTAAAGCAGTGATGCTGTCTTGTCTTGCTAGTTCATTATTTCTAGCGGCCCTCTCGCTTCCTATTGGATCGCTAGTAATAGTCTCTCTTGAACAGGTGTATCCAAACTTTGTAGTCTCTACTTAACCATAGAATAGCCAATATCAAATGACTACTTAATAGACATATTTATTACAGATAACAATTAAATATATTTCTTCCAAACAATTTTCCTATACTGTTAATTTTTCACCACCATACCTAATTTTAAGAGAGAAAAATATTAATAAAATAAATTGATGCAAACATGAAATCCCATCATACTTCTCAATGACAATTTTAGTTTTATAATAATTTAACCCTTTTTGAATAAAGTGCCCTCTTCCCAAAAGAAGTGCATACATTTAAAGTGCCCACACCCAATTTTCTAGTGCTGTGTTTGAAATATTCAAAGTATTCAAAATATTCAGAACCATTTTAAACTGTTACTACAGAATACTCTAATAATTCATAGAAATTCATACAAATTTATCAAATTTTCGTAAAATCACATAAAAAATTTAAAATTATTAAAAAAATATATGTTTTAAAATCTATAAGAAATGACACAACTCAAAGTCATTGTTAAGGCCAAATGGAATGAGAGTGTCAAGTTCAAAAATCCATCTCATTTCCATTTGGCCCAGTTTTTTCGTACGGTCTTCACCTCTCCAATTAAAAAGTGCTTTTTGAATTCCAACAAATGATAGGCCAGAAGGGTCACTATTATGATATTCTTTAAAATGTGAAGACACCTGATGCAATGCAATAATCAGAGATTTATGAAAAACCAGCAAGGACACCATTATGGCCCTAGAAGGAATAGAGAGTTTGGAAGAAATTGGAGAGAACAGGATAGAACATTCCGAGATAGGAAACAGTATGACAATAGAGATAAGAATGAGAACAATGAATGGCAGTTCCCTAAAAAGACTTTTAAGAAAACATTTAGAAGACAATCCCAATCAGATACTCCACATAGGAATTTTAATTTTCAGAACCGTTTTGAACCTCTCAATTTAAGAAATAGAGGTTCCTTTTTTAGAGGACAGATTTCGAAACCACTCCCCTTTTTCAATTCAATCAAAGAGAAGGCGACCAGTAGAAGGAACAGGGGAAGGTGGAGAATACAAAGAAAGAGAAAAATGCACGAGAACCCATAGGGATTTTTAATTTATCTAATAAGGTCTTGACAACTGATCATATTACCTTATTGAATAAAGGTCTTAAATAAGCACCCACTAAGGATTTAATGCTTTTGAATTTCTTATTGATTTGAAAAAATTCAATAGAAAATGATGTCTAAAAAAACATTTTCTTAAAGAAAAAGAGAATGTACAGAACTCTATTGACCACAGAACAGGTATAAGAGATGATATCATTACAGGAGTCCTAAATAAAAATGAGAAAAAATATCTAGAAATTCTAAATCCAAGAACACCTATTTTCTACTTCTACCGAAGATACACAAATATTCAGACAAACCTCCGGGTAGACCGATAATATCGGGCATTGACTCGATATCAAGTAAGGTATCCCAATATGTGGACAAAATATTACAACCGTTAGTACAGGAACGTCCTTCATATTTGAAGGACATGACCAATCTATTAAAAATTTTGGAAAATGTTCAATGGGAAAAAGACTATGTTCTGGTTACGGCGGATGTTTCTTCCCTGTATACCATTATTAGACACAATCTAGGTTTGAAGGCAGTGGAATTTTTTATGCAACATTATTCTAAATACCCAGATGAACAAACAGACTTTGTTTTGGAAGCTATTGAATTAATTTTGCGCAACAATTATTTTGGGTATTTGGATAACTTTTATTTGCAGTTGTGCGGTACGGCTATGGGCACCAGGTTCGCCCCCAGCTATGCCAATCTATTTATGGCAGCATGGGAAAACAAATTTGTGGACATGAGCGGTAGCTGGGGGAAGAACCTGGTGCTATATAAGCGGTATATAGATGATCTGTTTTTTATATGGAAAGGGGATGAAGAACTCTTAGAATTATTTATTAAAGAAGTTAATTTGAATGATTGGGGAGTATCCCTAGTTTTTAATTACAGTAGATCCAGAGTTGACTTCCTTGATCTTTCGATTTTTATGGAGGATGAGAAGATTAAAACCAAAACCTTTTTCAAAGCTGTCGATGTGAACAGCTATATTGAGTTGTCTAGTTGTCATAGTCCCTGGCTTAAGAATGTACAGAAAAGTCAATTGATCCGGATCAGAAGAAACTGTACGGACAAAGAGACATTCTTGGACCAAGGCCAAAAGATAATAGAAGATTTTAAAGCTAGAGGTTATGAAGAAAGAGATCTAAATAAGACACTAGAAGAGGTACAACAGATAGACAGGAAGTCTCTCTTTTGGAATATAATGGCCCAAAAAGGGATAAGAAGAAAACAGAAGATGTTCCTTTTATCTGCCAATTTGCAGGGAGACATAACGGCAGGTTAAGGAGCATCATCAACAAAAATTGGCACCTTTTGTTGAAAGACCCGGCACTACATAGTCTTTTACCCGCTCAACCAAAAATTGTTCATAGAGGAGTTCCAAATGTTAAAAATATTTTGACATTTAAACATGACAAAGGTGATAATAAGGCTTTAGGGTCGCTAGATAAATTTGTAGGACTAAAGAGAGGTTTTTATAACTGTGGGACATGTAATGCGTGTAAAGCCACAGGCTCTCATAGAACCTTTAGGGATAATTTTATATCACCAACTAAATCCTATAAGATTAAGGAATGTATAACTTGCCATACTAGCAACGTAATCTATATGCTTATCTGCCCTTGTGGATTAAGCTACATAGGTCGTACTACACGTCAGCTGCATACTAGAGTAGGAGAACATATATATAATATCCGCAAGGGTTTTGCATTGCATCAGGTGTCTTCACATTTTAAAGAATATCATAATAGTGACCCTTCTGGCCTATCATTTGTTGGAATTCAAAAAGCACTTTTTAATTGGAGAGGTGAAGACCGTACGAAAAAACTGGGCCAAATGGAAATGAGATGGATTTTTGAACTTGACACTCTCATTCCATTTGGCCTTAACAATGACTTTGAGTTGTGTCATTTCTTATAGATTTTAAAACATATATTTTGTTTATAATTTTAAATTTTTTATGTGATTTTACGAAAAGTTGATAAATTTTTATGAATTTCTATGAATTATTAGAGTATTCTGTAGTAACAGTTTAAAATGGTTCTGAATATTTTGAATACTTTGAATATTTCAAACACAGCACTAGAAAATTGGGTGTGGGCACTTTAAATGTATGCACTTCTTTTGGGAAGGGGGCACTTTATTCAAAAAGGGTTAAATTATTATAAAACTAAAATTGTCATTGAGAAGTATGATGGGATTTCATGTTTGCATCAATTTATTTTATTAATATTTTTCTCTCTTAAAATTAGGTATGGTGGTGAAAAATTAACAGTATAGGAAAATTGTTTGGAAGAAATATATTTAATTGTTATCTGTAATAAATATGTCTATTAGGTAGTCATTTGATATTGGCTATTCTATGGTTAAGTAGAGACTACAAAGTTTGGATACACCTGTTCAAGAGAGACTATTACTAGCGATCCAATAGGAAGCGAGAGGACCGCTAGAAATAATGGACTAGCAAGACAAGACAGCATCACTGCTTTACGTCCTGAGGAAGCTTCGGGAAAACGCGTAGACGACGCAGTGACGCACGCCTGTTACGTAGTGACGCAAAAGGGGCGGAGCACCCGGGAAGCTCGTAGAACCCCAGACCTACGCCCAGGATTACCTAGCGGCCTGTTTTCTCTGTTGTATCCGTGGAGGGAAAAGGAGAAGCCGGCTGCAAGTTATTTTCGTGCCTGGGCTAAGGCAACTAAACAGCGTTTGTGAGTAGCAGCTGGGACTGCATATACTCACCTACTTTCATCTTCTAAGAGGCTCATTGTTTATTTTTATTTTCATTTACTTTCATCTGATTCATGTATTTTATTCAATATTGATCTTGATCAATTTTCTTCATTGCTAGGAGTGTTTTATGTTTAGTGAAACTATTAATAAATACTTGTAATTTATTGTAACTGTGCTTCACTATTATATGTATTTTATCCTTTTTTTATATACTCAACTGAGCTAAAGCCACTTAAAGGACCCTATGGGAATGTGGATTTGATTTTGCGCTCCACCTTTATAAGTATTTTGTCTGTTTGTTGGTGTGGGAATTGGGTACACACAGGTGTGCAGCAGCTTTTTTAAACTTAACTCTGTATCAGAAATGTTCAGTACTTTTTGAGGCGTTATAGAAATTTTGCAATTTTTTTTCTCTCACCTCATCTGTGCTTATATAGCTATATATTTAGCTCTTTTATATTCTAGATATAAATGTGAACTGTTTGTCGATTAACTGAACATTAAACCAACAGGAATCCGTTTCTTCTTAGTTAGCGTTGTTATGACAAGTCCGCAATGGCCTGGGGGTTTAATCAACGTGGGGCCTGTATTCGATTCTCAAGTCTGCGTGTTCTGCTGGGAACAGTCCAGGTCATAGGAACACCTGTGAGGCAGCGTGGTAGGCGCCCCAGCCCACACCCAGCGTTGGCAAGTCCCGTGTGTTGTTTCCATTAGTCCCTTCATTGCGGCCGCAGGGCCTGGTGTTCCCCCCCCCTCGGGGGTCAGCTCCGGTAATTCCCTCCATGGTGTGCAGTCGTGTTGCCACTTACGATGTTGCGTTGAGTGTGAAGGTGTGCCTCGTGCTGCGCTGGTCGCCAGGGTTTTGGTCAGATGAGAGATTTGTGTACGTTACTCGTTTTATAGTCTCGGCACTGCTTGTATGCTGGTGGGAGCTTTTGCCTGAAGGGTTTAGCACTGTGTCCCGCCTCGAGGCCTGGCGGTGTCTGTTTTTCCGGATGCCCATCTTGGAGGCCCGAGGTACCTGCGTGCAATAGCTGCGTCTCGCTGCTGGACGTATCGACGAGGCCACCGTTAGTTCCGCGTGGCGGTGAGTTGCCCCTCGGCTGTGTAGGGCTTCCTTGAGGCCTGCACATAGCCGGTCAAAGATTTCCATTGGGGTCATGTGACTTGTTGCGGGTGCTCCGCTATCTAGGCACCAGCTGGGCGGTCATTTTGGCTGATCTTTGTGGGTCTGTTGCCCCGCCACGCTCTGTAGCTGGCCTGCTCGCTGTATATTCAGGTCTGTATGTCCTGTGGGGACCAGAATGTTCCCCACCGGTCCAGAAGGAGGGGGGTAGGCTGAGGTGAGGTCTCTTGTGGGCTCTTGCGCCGAGGAGAGCGGCCACCTCCCCTCTGCTTCAGCCTCAATAGGCCGCATTTAGATCTCTGCGATTCCGGCTTCGACGGACCTCGGGGTGGTGTTGTTGGGTTCTGTGGGGCACCCCCGACGTGGGTGTTGCACCCTCGGGTGAGTTTGGGCTTGGTAGCCACCGTTTTATGCCCCAGATTCCATCCGTCGGGACGGAGCTTGTATCAGTTGCGAATGCACGGCTCGGAGGTCAGACTCAACCGCACTATTTTTTTACTTTTTATATTTTTATTTTCTATTTTTATTTTCTTTTAATTTGTTTTTGTCTAATGGTTATGTTATTAAAACAACTTGAATCTCCAGACAATATTTTAGATATTAAACAGACCGTAAAGTAGGGCTACACTTCGTAGTCATTATTGTGATTATAATATAATAAGAGAACCTAAAAAAGACGGTGTATTCTGCAGTAAATTGTTAAAATATTAGAGAAGCACATTTCAAATTTATGAATAGATGGTATATGATCCCACAAAAGATGTCAAAGTTTTATTTTCCATCCAACCATAAATGTAAGCGCTGTGGTCAAGATAAGGCAGATGAAATGCACATTTGGTGGAAGTGCCCTATTATTAGAAACACCTGGGTGGCATTTAAAAAAATAAAATAAAAATAACATTCTTGGCCTGTCAATACAGTGGCCCCCAGAGATCTTCTTCATGTAAATCTCCCTAAAATATCTAATGCCAAAAAGAATATTTTAATCCTTGCTCGAATGGCTTTTAAAATGGCAATAACATGAAACTGAAAATAAACAGATATTGACACATGGGCGCTGTGGCGGCCACCCCGAGAGACATGATCTTTCCCCCTATTCAGAGTGATGCTTTCCAAATTCCAAGGATGGTATAGCTGTGTTGCTGTTATAAAAGCTCGTGGTTATAGCTGGTATAGCGGTTCCCTACAAACATGAGATGAGACTCTATGTTGAGGGTAAGCAGGAACTGATTTATTGGTAGCCACACTGGCCTTTTATGTCAATCTTCATGCAAGGGGCACTCCCCTCTGGACCTGAGAGTAGACTACAGTAAAAACATATACACAATCCAGGTCCAGGACACACCCATACAAAATAGGTTAATCCCTCCTCTGCACCTGGGAGATAATTGAGTCAAGCACTGTACTAAACTCAATTCTCTCCAGGCACAGAAAACATAATTTTTACAAAATATAAAAAATAGCCCCAAAACACATAGTCATCTCCCCTGATAGCCCCGATCAGGGGCACTAACATATCCAAAAATCACCCAGATTGGTTCAGGATTTCCATGGAAGTCTCAGTTTGACCAACCACACACAAGGCTCTTGCCCCAAAAGAGTTCCATGAAATCAGGCTGTGCGGTGGATCTTTTTCAGGAGTGACAAATATAATAAAAGCATCAAAAGTAAAGGTTCGGGCGTACAATTACCAGATTTGACTAATTACATGACGTAAAGTCATGCTTTTATAAAGGACACGGAGGCGAGTATTAGGCTTATCTCTTTCTTTTATTCCTCAGCAGCAAAGAAAGGATATTGGTATTTTAATATAGCAATAACAAAACAAAAAGTACCCTTTAGGGTTAACCATATAACATTCCATATATCTTAGCCAATGGAATCATTCCTTATACTATGTCCCCTCATGTGACCTAAGCCACTCCCTCTTTCTAGCTGATGCCGAAGCTGAACACATCAACAGGACAAAACTTAATAAACTTGGATATTCTCCGGTAGAGGGTTCCGATGAGTCTTCCGGTGTAATTAGGGGCAGGGGATGATCCCGGTCGGTCCATCATAGAGTTAGGCTGTAGGAGACAGAGAAAATATGTGGTAAAATACATTCCAAGATCGTTTTTCGTGCATATAAGCCATACCAGATGATCAAACGTTAATATCTGAAAACTTTTCTTAAAATCCAGGAAAATTCAATTAAAATTTTAACCTTAGTGGAATATCGCATTGCATTTGAATATGTAAATCACTCTTACCTGTTTATATTAAGTTGGGTGGGAAGATGCATGTATGTTTGCTTACCTGTCGTCGGGTGGGCTAATACTCGCCTCCGTGTCCTTTATAAAATCATGACTTTACGTCATGTAATTAGTAAAATCTGGTAATTTTATTAAAGGACACGTAGGCTCGTATTAGGCTAGTTTAAAGCTGTGAGATGACTATAGAGGAGATATGTTCAGTTGGTCGAAAATAGTAATCTTTAAATGTCGATTCTCGGGACCAATCAGCTGTGCGAAGCAGGTCCTCCAGTTTACAACCCACTGAGAATGCTTTAGAGGCCATAGCGCCTCTTGTAGATTGTGCTCCATAAACTGATATATCGATGCCCGCAGTCGACATTATCCATTTCACCCAGCGTGCCAGCGTTACCGTGGATACCGGGTGGTGTGGTCTCCTCAACGCCAAGAATAGGTCGTGTATTGTAGGGTTCCGAACTAACTGGGTCCTTTTTTCGTATTCTTGCAGGCATGCCACCGGGCAGAGGTTAGCATTGTGAGGAAATGATGGGTAGAAGACTGACGTGGTTTTTGACTTTGTACGTCTGGTGATATTAAACAGGACACCCTGTGGGGTGAAGGACCACGCATCGAAGTCCAGGGCTCGAACGTCAGCCACCCTTTTGCATGAAATTAAGCACAGGAGCATAGCCAATTTTGCGGACACTTGCTTGAGTGTGAGATCCGAGTTTGAAGGCCATTCATCCAGCAAGCGAAGGACTTTATTAACATCCCATAGGGTTGTATATCGGGGTTGTGGCGGACGTGCAAATTTTATACCTCGTAGGAGGCGACAAACCAAAAGGTGTTTTCCCGCTGGGAAGCCTTCCCATCCACTGTGGCCCGCTGAGATCGCCGATCTGTACACATTTATGGTGCAGTAGGCCAGACCTTGATCATACAGGGTAGTAAGGAAAGTCAGGACGTTATTTACAGGAGCACGTATGGGATCCACGTGTTGTTCCACGCACCAACTACGCCATGTGTTCCAGGCATGAGTATAAGATTGTCTTGTTCCTGGGGCCCAAGCTCCTGCCAATAATTCCAGAGTTGTTCGTGGAACGTCCGACAGGGTCCAGGTTCCCCAGAGAGGAGCCACGCTAGAAGCCTGAGGTGGCCTTGTATCAAAAGTGGGTGAGAGTTCCCATCCGGGTCTGATAATATGTCCGTGGTTCCCGGAATCAGTCTGGGAAGGTCGATCGACATTTCCATGAGTGAAGGGAACCACGGCTGTGCTGTCCAGAACGGTGTTATTAGAACTAGCGATGTACGAGAGCGTTGTAGATGTAGGAGAGTCCGTGCTATGAGTGCAAAGGGAGGAAAGGCATAGAGCCGGTGTTTTGGCAAATCTTGTAGGAAGGCGTCCACTGCCAAGGCGTCTGGGTCCGGTCTCCAGCTGAAGAATGACGGGAGTTGAGCATTCAGCCTGGAGGCAAAGAGGTCGATATGCATCGGGCCCCAGAGTTGTTGGAGGTGTTGGAATATCAAGGGATTCAATCGCCACGCACTGTTGTCTCGTAAATGCCTGGAGTGCCAGTCTGCTACCGTGTTGGAGAGTCCCGGAAGGTATTCCGCTTGTACTGATATGTTGCGGCTCAGACAGAAATGCCAAAATTCCTTTGCCAGGCTCGTGAGTGTTGTCGATCTCGTGCCACCCAAGTGGTTGATGTACCGAACGGCCGAGATGTTGTCCATGCGCAACAGTATGGAACAATTGGTCGTGTATCCGAGGAGGCTCCGAAGAGCGAATGACCCTGCTAGGAGTTCCAGACCATTGATGTGGAGTTCCTTTTCCTTTGAGGACCATTTTCCACCTGTAGAAGTGGGACCACAACGAGCGCCCCATCCGAGTCTGCTCACGTCGGATTCTATGATGAGATCCGGGGTGGTTCCGAATATCGCTTTGCCGTTCCATGCTTCCATATGTTGAAGCCACCATGCTAATTCCTCTTTTGCTGCACAGTCTAGAGGCACAGAATCTGCATAAGATTGACCCAAGCGAAGATGGGTCGTTTTTAGTCTTTGCAGGGATCTGTAATGGAGGGGTCCCGGGAAAATCGCTTGTATTGAAGCGGACAGCAGACCAATTATCCTGGCCAGTTGTCGTAAAGTCAAGACCGGTCGTGATAAGGTCCGCCGGATCTCCTTCTTTATGAGTTTTACTTTTGTGGCAGGTAGGCTGAGCGTTCCGTGAATCGCGTCTATGTCGAAACCTAGGAATTCTATTGATTGTGAAGGTTGTATGACTGACTTGTCCCAGTTGATTATGAAACCCAGGTTTTGCAGAAGGGTCGACGTCCAATGTAGATGTTGATGCAATAGCAAGGTGTCGTGGGCCATGATCAGCATGTCGTCGAGGTATATGATCATACGTACACCTCTGCTGCGGAGAAGAGCGACTACCGGTTTCAGCAATTTGGTGAAGCACCATGGGGCTGAGGATAGGCGAAAGGGAAGGCATCTGAACCGCCACATAGTGTTTTCCCATTGGAATTGGAGTAAATGGTGACACTCTTCTGCGATCGGTATCGTCAGATATGCATCTTGGAGATCCAGTTTCACCATCCAGTCTCCCAGTCTTAGGAGGTCTCGGAGGCAGTGTATGCCTTCCATCTTGAAGTGATGGTATGTGACAAAGGCGTTGAGAGGCCGCAGGTTTATTACTGGCCTCATGCCTCCACCCTTCTTGGGCACTAAGAAGATATTGCTTAGGAACCCGGGGGTGGTAGTGGGTACTTTGTAGATCGCACCTTTCTCCTGCAATGTGCGAACTTCTTCTGATACTAGGGTTCTGTCTCGTGGTGAAAATATAATCCGGTGTGGCGCGTAGTCTTGGATTGGGTGTTGTGTGAGTTCTATGCGATAACCTAGAACGGTCTCTAGTACCCAGGCATCTGAGGTTATTTTGTGCCAAACATCGTGAAAATGTAACAGTCTGCCCCCCACCAGTTATAAGGCATGGGTACGTACTGGGAAATGACTCACCATAAGGCCGACGGCCATAGGAGGATCCCCTGGGTCCACGTGGGTGCCATGACCTGCCCCTGGTTGGAAAGAATGGCGACTGTGTCCTGGGTTCGGGAGGGTGGAACCGTGTTGTGGCGGAGCCTCTGTATCCCCGGTATGATGGCCGGGAAGTGCGGCCGGACAGACGGCCCCGCTTTCTGCCGGCCCCACGAAAAACCTTTTGCGAGAACACTCGCTTCATATTATGCTGTGCTTTGTCCAGTGCCGTGAAGGTGCTGACATACGTACCCAGGGTCTTAACAAAGTCGTCTCCGAATAGGAGACCTTTTGCCTGTGTGCCAGGCTCTGAGATTGCCAAGTGAATCAATTTTGGCTCAATTTTCATTAAAATGGCTTTACGCCGTTCCGTAGCCAATGCAGTATTGGCGTTTCCAACTAGGCAAATGCCTCTCTGGATCCACCCCCTGATGGCCAGCAAATCAATCGGGGTCCCTTCAGTACGGGCCGTTTCGACCATGTCGAAAATTTTAGCTATCGGTCCGAGAATGTCAAGGACCTTGTCCTGGCAGTGTTTGAGGGAGTAGTCCAATCCCTTCTTGGCCTTCCATCCCGACTTGCCCAAGAACTGGGCGATCTTGGGATCTACCTCGGGAGTTACGCAGGCCATGTCTGGGACCGTGGGGCGTGGGCATTCCGCCCTCAGTTTACTCCTGGTGGCCTTATCAAGGGGTTTTCGCACCCTGGTTGCGATATAAATGGCCACATGAGATGTGGGATACCATTCCGCTGAGCGCGGATTATGCAACGTGTCAGGGTCGAAGAGGGGTTCCCCCTGGGGGTCTATAACAGCGGATACATCCGCTTCTTGCTCAGCGTCTATCGCTGGATGTGCAGTCTCGCTGCGTTCAGGGGATGAATTATCTGAATACATCAGGTCGATTGCTTCGGACCCATCTGAAGCCTCCTCTGAGTCCGAATCCGAGTCGGACGAATCAGGTAGGGCTTTTGCCCTCTTCCAACTCCGCACCGTTTTTGCCCGGCGGGGGGCTCTCTTACGTGGGGGCACCACGTCCTCATTTTCAACAGGGCGCAACCTGTCCGTCATATCAGTTTTGGAGGCGACCCCTGTTAGGTGGTGTGATTTGCACGTAGCCTTGCGGCCGCTAGGGACCTTTGGCTTATTGTCAGTGGGTATAGGGGGTGCTGAACCGGGGGTTCTGCCGGATGCCATAATGGCGGTGGAAATTGTATGTGACAGGGTGTCCGACATCACTCCCATGGCATTAAATATAGCCTGCGTCACTGACTTGTTCATTGTAGCATCCAGAAGCGCCTGGAACTCTTCCGAGTTCACGTGGTCCTGGGATGCTTCCTCACCACCTCTAATGGCTGCAATGCCTGTAGGCAGAGCTGTTACAATCTGCTTGCTAGGGGTAGCAGAGGTCTTGGGGGCACAAGTCTGCTTGTCAGTTTGAGACTGCATATTGATTTGAACTACACAGCTTACTTTGGGAACAAAACCCAGGTACTCCACAGTGTGGTGGGAAAGGCACAGTGTAACTGACACTTTTTAAAATGAGTCTTGATTTATGGCACTACTGAACACCAAAAACGCTATCTGCACATCAACAAAATGAACTTTGGTAACAGGCAGACTATAAGGCACTCTATAGGCACTGAACAGCATATATGCACAAATAATATGGCAGCTTACCAAGTGTTCCCTCAGGAATGACACCTGGGGGGCACCGGTAAGCTGCCCAGCAACTCCCTCAACCAATGGGCTCGCGCCCCTCCCTTAACGAGTGACGCGAGCGCCGGGTGAAAACGGCGGCAAATCCGCCAATCACAAGATGGCCGCCGCGATGCGCAGGAACGCACTGCGCATGCGCGGGCGGCCGAATCACCGGAATTATTTGGCCGCGATCCGTCGGGCGGCTAGCTTGCTCGTTAAGAGCAACGAAGTGGAGGGGCAAGTGGAGGAAGGTGGGGAGGTGAGGGGGAGCTGACAGAGAATCGGGTTAAAAACAACCCATGCGGCAGTGCCGAGTGGAGGCTTGCCCCAGGGGAGGGGCAAGTCCTCAGCACTGAATGAACAGATAAAAACAAACAGTTTAAAATGACAACATAACAAACATCAATAATAATTACGAAATAAATGCAAAACACTTCAATATATATCAAATATTTGTCAGAGTAGAAAAATATGGTGGTACTTAGCTGAGGCAGCAGCAAAGAAAGAGGGAGTGGCTTAGGTCACATGAGGGGACATAGTATAAGGAATGATCCCATTGGCTAAGATATATGGAATGTTATATGGTTAACCCTAAAGGGTACTTTTTGTTTTGTTATTGCTATATTAAAATACCAATATCCTTTCTTTGCTGCTGAGGAATAAAAGAAAGAGATAAGCCTACGTGTCCTTTAATAAAATCAGTCTTTATTCCTTGTTCAGGAGCTTGCTCCCACCGAACGCCATTTAGTTATTGTAATAAACGTTTATTGCAATACCAGATGCCTCTTCTTCCTCTGCACACATATCCCCGTGGCCACATACAGCAACTGGGGTTTGTGCAGCTAAACCTGTTCTAAGCGAAGAAATTAGCTCTCCTCTCCTCAAATGTACTTACATAGTCCGCATTTAAGCCATTCTTATGTTAAATTAATGCTAAAAGTACTTACACGATTTGTGTCAGACTGCAGGCAAATCAAATGGTGTGCACCCCACTTTGAATCCTTGGTCTGGCTATCTCCGATCCTCCAGAAGTGATGGCCGGCTTACAAACTGTGTCTCACTCTGGTTGCCTCTGTAGGATCCCGCACGTCCGGGCCCTGGACGTATTGCCGAAAACGCTCACAAAAAATAAAACAAAAATTGGTTCGGTTATTTTGTCCCTTTTTATAGCTCAAATGTATCTGGAGAAGACTGGATTGTTCTCCCCTTGCAAGTGAGCTTAAAAGGTTGTAGAAAATAATAACATGGCTCGCCAAATGTAATAAATGTTTAACTCGCAAGTTGGAATAAACTTGGAATTAATAATAATAGTCCACACTCCTTGCTTTCAGCAATTCAATAATATTTATGGAGAGAGAGAGATAGAGATAGAGAGAGAGAGAGAGAGAGAGAGATTTGAACAGGTTAGCCCCTCCTTCTGCTGGACACACCTCCCTTTGTCAATCCCTTAGGATGTAACAGAACCAGAGTGCCTCCTGGGGGAAGGGAGGTTGCACTAGAGGGAATGGAGGAGGAGTTTATCAACAACCCAACTGGTTTTGCCTGGTGAAAGGCCATGTGCTTCACAGAGGACTCCATTATTGTCTATGGGTAGAATGGGGGCTTGAATCCCTGTATTAGAACACAATAACACTTCATTGGCATAAAGTTTGGCTGTTAATCCCCCCACTTATTACAGTTATCACTTATTTTACCGAACTTCTATGGAGGTGGAAGTTCTAGTGGTGTTCGCGCCGTTGAGTGCCCGACTTGAGTTCCATGCACTCGACGACCAAACACCGCTGCTAAAAATGGCCGCCACCACGTGTTCGGTCAAACGAACAATGGCCACCCAGCCGACTGCTCAGAATGTTGGTATAATTGTGGTTACTGCGGTGCGAATAAAGGTGAAAAGGCTCAATGAGCAGCACACACCTGCCCTGGGTGGTCTGGCTGTTCGGTAGTTTTTTTCACTGTACAAAATAGATAGGTCTCAGGTGTTCGGTGAGTTCGTATACTGAACAACACAGGGTAGCAAATAAACAAAAAAATTAACAACATGTAATCCAGGTATAGGGAATCCGTCACAGGAACATTTATTTAACACAATCTCAGACCAATGGTAAAGGGCATTGTATCAATATTTTCTTGGAATATCAATAAATACAGTATGTGGAATGAGTGTATAAACATCTTAGAATCAACCCTTAATAATTGAGACATGGGATACATTCTATATACTTCTGAATTAACTGGGGAACCTACTTAAGTTATTGTGCAAATCATCCATTGGGTTGAAATTATTATTGAGGTGTTACTCAAGTCTGGACTAACTCTAAGACAAAATTGTGTTTCCTTTACGTTCTCATTGTCTTTTTATTTGTATGTGTTTGTTAGCAGTACATTGCTATAGAATTTATCTTGCATTTCCTGTCTTATTATTATACTTATTATTATATATCCTTTATATCTTGAAAACCTAATAAAAAGACTTACAAAAAAAAGTGTTTGGCCAGTGTTTGTGACTAAGTGGCTACTAAAAAAAAGATTAGACATACCCCATTTGCAATACATTGGGTTATCTACCTCTGCAAATTGTATACCATCATGGGGTACTCTCATTCCTGGGACCCTTAGGACATTTTAAATTAATTAACAAATTTAGATAAAATGGGGTTGGTGTAAATATTTAAGTTAATTCACATTTCTGCAGTGTGTAGACATGATATTTATTCGTATGCCTCTGGTCTCGTAAGCATAACTGAGTGTCTTATTTACATGGCTCTTAAAAGCTAGATGGGCCATCCCTAATAAAATATGGGATTGTTTGAAATGTCAAGGTAAGGAGGTTAAGGAAGTGAAGAAGTTAATGTTTAAACTTTCTTTATTGCACAGTTTTGAAACAAAAGTAATTTAAAGGGACACTATAGTCACCTGAAAAACTTTAGCTTAATGAAGCAGTTTTTGTGTATAGAACATGCCCCTGCAGCCTCACTGCTCAATCCTCTGCCATTTAGGAGTTACATTCCTTTGTTTATGAACCCTGGTCACACCTCCCTGCATGTGACTTGCACAGCTATCCATAAACACTTCCTGTAAAGAGAGCCCTATTTAGGCTTTCGTTATTGCAAGTTCTGTTTAATTAAGATTTTCTTATCCCCTGCTATGTTAATAGCTTGCTAGACCCTGCAAGGGCCTCCTGTATGTGATTAAAGTTCAATTTAGAGATTGAGATACAATTATTTAAGGTAAATTACATCTGTTTGAAAGTGAAACCAGTTTTATTTTCATGCAGGCTCTGTCAATCATAGCCAGGGGAGGTGTGGCTAGGGCTGCATAAACAGAAACTCCTTTATGACAGTGAATTGAGCAGTGAAATTGCAGGGGAATGATCTATACACTAAAACTGCTTT
The DNA here is from genome assembly GCF_036172605.1 of Pelobates fuscus. Lineage (NCBI taxonomy): Eukaryota > Metazoa > Chordata > Amphibia > Anura > Pelobatidae > Pelobates > Pelobates fuscus. The sequence continues at coordinate 112,050,764 of NC_086319.1, read as the reverse complement.
ATTTAGCTAGAGTAATTTAGATGACTATAGTGTTCCTTTTAAGTGGCAGATAATTGAGCAATTTGACTGATGCTTCATTAAGCTAAAGTTGTTATGATGCCTATAGTGTCCCTTTAAGACTGGATAGTTGTCCGTACTTATTGTGTTCTGTGAGTAGGTTGGGAAGAGTAGTTCAGGGTCGGTCATGAAGAAGAGCATGTCATCAACATAAGCCACTATTTTGTGGTCAGTCTGACCATGATTGTCTGCACTTATGTTGACGCTAATTTTAATGCTTGCAAAAGTGGGTCATTTGAGAGGGCAAATAGTATTGGGGACAGAGGACATCCCTGACGGGTACCAATCCGTATCTGAACCATCTCAGAAAGGAATCCATTCACTCAGATCCGCTCATTAAGTATGGTGTACAGGAATACCACCCCTGCCCAAATGTCCCCCCAAAGCCCATGTGCTCCATGGTTGCCTGCATAAAGATCCAGCCCACCCGATCAAACGACTTTTCATCTTCCATGGAGAGTAGCAACAAGGAGCAATTCTCCTTTCACGCAAGATGAAGGAGATTCTCAAGGTATTATCCCTGACCTCCTTTCCCAGTATAAACCAGCTCTGATAGGGCTGTACTATCCCTATAACTATAGTTTATTATCTAAATTCTAAAGAGATATCGGCCTGTAACTGGTACAGAGCTCAGGGTCTTTTCCTTCCTTGGGGAGAATAGCTATATGTGTGGAGAGAGAATCTGCATGGAACTTTCCGTTCCGCCTTCAGTGATGGAATTAAGAGCAGCCTTCAGACGAAGAACCAAGAACTTCTTATAATAAAGGAGGCTAAATTAATCCAGTCCCGGGGCTTTTCCCAATCTCATAGATTTTAGAGCCATAAAGATACCCTCCTCAGTGAGTGGGGTATCAAGAGTCTGAGCAGTAAATGCTGATTCAAATTTGGGCATGCTTGCGTCTATGTATGCCCATGTCCCCTCCTCTCACTATGCTAAGCCACCTTGTCTATATTGTAAAGAGAAGAGTAGTATTTTTGGATTTCAGCTTGTTGGGGAAAGGAGTTGCACTTACAAGTTGACAGATGGGTGCGGTGAACTTGTTTAGCTTTCCTCCTTTCTTTTCTGCATTGCCATAGAAGAAAGTAAAATACAGTAATACCTATTCGCCAGTAGCATCGAGAACTCCCTACTGACCCCTAAAAGCTCTGTTTAAGTCTCATGAAGTTGTCTGTTTGTGTTGGGATTTGAGCATTCCAATGTGCCTCTGTTTATTGTGTGGGGTCAACAAATTATGGAGCCTGGGGCAGTTTCCTCTTTGTAGTTTATTATAGTTGCATCTTCGCTGTTTGCAACCAAAATTTGGCAAAAAAAACAAAAAAAACTGAAAAGACCAAATAAAAGTTAATATTTTTAAAACCAGGAATTGTTAAGACAATAACTAGGGAAATGTATAATTATAGGTCAAAATGAGCTAGAAAAATGTTGAGATGGATACATTTTCCAATTCAGTTATTTCCAATTTTTCAATTTCAGTTAGGTTTATTGCGTGCAAGGCCACTAGTGTAGAAAGGATTGTAGGTTATTGTCTCAGGAAAACGCTAAACAATATTATCTAATTGTGTTCTTATATTATTGTTGTATTCTAGTTCTTGCAGAACTAGTATAAAATGTTTAATACACAATTTACGAATAGAGTGTGGAATTTGAGGTTTGCTCTCCTATTAGGCTATTTGTTTGCAGCGGTACCCCATTGTATGTAGCAATATCTCTTGAGACTATCAGGGTTATTTACTAAACTGACAATTGTCAGGAATTCTAATTTAAAGGACCACTATAGGCACCCAGACCACTTCAGCTCAATGAAGTTGCCTGGGTGCCAGGTCCATCTAGTGTTAACCCTGCCTGCTGTAAACATAGCAGTTTCAGAGAAACTGCTATGTTTACATTAAGGTTAATCCAGCCTCTAGTGGCTGTCTCATTGACAGTCACTCGAGGCACTTCCCACTGGGATTTTCACAGTGAGAAGACGCCAGCATCCATAGGAAAGCATTAAGAATGCTTTCCTATGGACTAACTGAATGCGCACGCGTCTCTTGCCGGGCATGCGCATTCGGCGGAAGAGGAAGAAGAGTCCCCAGCGCCGAGGGAGCCCAGAGAAAAGTCTTTAACCCCTTCCTCCCCCTAGAGCCCGGCGGGAGTGGGACCATTAGGGTGGAGGGGACCTATTAACACGAGTTTGTTTTCCTGGCACTATAGTGGTCCTTTAAACAAATTTAAGTACATTTAAGTAGCTGAACTGAAATTCTCCAAATCAACTATGCTTCCAGTTTGACTACTCTGACCTGAAATTTGATATTCACTTTAAAATTCCCTTTGAGTTCCCGACAATGCTAACTTTAGTAAATGTAAATTAGTAAATCAGCTCCTCATTGAACCCAAAAAACCCAATATATCTTTATGAACTCACTTCCTGTCAACATTCTCTCTTTTTTCTGTTCTTGTTAAAAAAAAAAAAAAAAAAAGAAACCTGGTAACCTTCCTTGAATTCATAGATGCTATCTGTACATTGTATGAGTTTTTGATGGCATAATGTTTTAATGTGGTGAAGATGATGTGGTATGTGGTCACTTTTGTAAATGTCAAACTAAAAGTTACAAAAAATCAAGATATTACATCATATGTGTTGCACCTGATCAACCCTAAATTACATTATTATTTATAATGTATCTAAAGCATTGTTTACAGTGCTAATACTACAGCCAGGGCCGGCCTTAGGGGTGTGCGAGCTGTGCGGCCGCACAGGGCGCCATGGAGCAGGGGGCGCCCTGTGGCTGCACAGCTCACACATGGCCGGCTGCGGGGGCGGAGCTTACCGTGCGGCGGGGCGGAGCTTACCGTGTGGCGGGGCGGAGCTAAAAGTGCCAGAAAACTGCTGCAGGGGAAGCAGGAAGGAGTCCGTGCTTCCCCACCAAACAGTCTCCAGGAGCAGCACTGCCTCCACAATGAACTCCAACGGTAACTGTGTGATTGTCAGTGTGAGTGTGACTGTCTGTGTGTGTGTGTGTGTGTGTGTGTATGACTGTCTGCCTCTGTGTGTGTGTCTGTGTGTATGACTGTCTGCCTCTGTGTGTCTGTGTGTATGACTGTGTGTGTGTTTGTGTGTGTGTGTGTGTGTCTGTCTGCCTCTGTGTGTATGACTGTGTGTGTGTATGACTGTGTGTGTGTCTGTGTGTATGTCTGTGTGTGTGTGACTGTCTGCCTGTGTGTGTGTGTGTGTGTGTGTATGACTGTCTGCCTCTGTGTGTGTGTCTGTGTGTATGACTGTCTGCCTCTGTGTGTGTGTGTGTCTGTGTGTGTGTATGACTGTCTGCCTTTGTGTGTGTCTGTGTGTATGACTGTGTGTGTGTCTGTGTGGATGACTGTCTGCCTCTGTGTGTGTGTCTGTGTGTGTGTGACTGTCTGCCTGTGTGTGTGTGTATGACTGTCTGCCTCTGTGTGTGTGTCTGTGTGTATGACTGTCTGCCTCTGTGTGTGTGTCTGTGTGTGTGTGTATGACTGTCTGCCTCTGTGTGTGTGTGTGTGTGTGTGTGTGTGTGTGTATGACTGTCTGCCTGTGTGTCTGTGTATATGACTGCCTGTGTGTGTGTGTGTGTGTGTGTGTGTATGTGACTGTCTGCTTGTGTGTGTGTGTGTGTGTGTGTGTATGTGTGACTGTCTGCCTGCGTGAGTGACTGTCTGCCTGTGTGTGTGTGTGTGTGTGTGATTGTCTGCCTGTGTGCATGACTGCCTGTGTGTGTGTGTGTGTGTATGACTGTCTGCTTGTGTGTGTGTGTGTGTGCGTGACTGTCTGCCTGCGTGCGTGACTGTCTGCCTGTGTATGTGTGTGACTGTCTGCCTGTGTGTGTGTGTGTGTGTGTGTGACTGTCTGCCTCTCTGTGTGTGTATGTCTTCCTGTGTGTATGGCCGTCTGACTCTGTGTGTGTGTGTGTATCACATACAACCAATACACGCATATCACACACTGTTAATACACCCATGACAAATATCACACACAGCCAACACATAGCATACATATCACACACAGTCATCACACCTACTATCACATACACAAACAACACAAACATTCAATCATACATGGATGACGGGGGGGGCGTTGTGAAATTTTTTTGCACAGGGTGTCTAAAGGCCTAAGGCCGGCCCTGACTACAGCAACAGGCTACAGACACTAAAACCACTACATTAAACTGTAGTGGTTCTGAGGCCTGAAGTGTCCCTTTAAGTGCCATGCAACCGACATTTTTAAATATTGTTTGCCCATTCGTGCAGAGCATTGAATGTATGAAATGTTGCTGATGATTGGCGAAAGCATGTATTAATTAATTTTCAAAGACTTATTCCTTAACCCTTTAGGGACACATGACATGTGTGACATGTCATGATTCCCTTTTATTCCAGAAGTTTGGTCCTTAAGGGGTTAAAGGGACACTCCAGATTCCTAAAACACTCTAGCTTACTGAAGTGCTTGATATGCAAAGAGCATGTCCCCTTTTTTTCATTTTCAAAAATGGCAGATATCAACAGAAACTGGAATTTGTATAATTTAATCTTTTAACACCCCCTATCTACCAATCAAACAATGTGTCTTGTTACTTCTTTGTTACAATTGCTCACAGTACCTGCCTTGGGAAGACTTCTTATTGAGTTGCATTAGCAGGTCTGTGATTGGCCAGCACTGAAAGTCTTCAGAAAAGAGATATGAAGCATGTGCAAGCTGCTTTTAGATATACCCCCATTGAAAAAAGCACAATTGAATGCATGTATGTTTTCATTCATTATATAGTGATTTTTATTTTATTTTTTTTGCTTTTGAACAGTGGAGTGTCCCTTTAAAGGAACACTATATCACCAGTACAACTACAGCTTAATGTAGTTGTTTTGGCGAGTATAGCCAGTCCTTGCAGGCTTTTTAACATTGTTTACATTGCTTCCTAGGGACACATCCAGTGGCAGTGGCTCAGAAGGCCACTAGAGGTGCTTCCTGGGTAAGTACGTTCAGCATGATGCTGAACATTCCTCCTATGAAGAGATGCTGATTGTCCCGTGCTGCGTTTGGCTCCTCCCCCACCGCCACCTCTCCTCCTTGACTGAGATCATCAGAAGTGACGATCTTAGCCAATCCAATGCTTATCCATAGGAAAGGATTGGAGTGACTGAGATTGTCATTTCTGATGATCACAGCCAAGGAGGCGGAGCGCAGCGGAGCAAGCAGTGGTTAACCCACGCGACTCTGGAATAAAGGTAAGATTTTAACCCTGTTTATGGAGGGCAAGGGCTGCCAAACTAACATGTATTTTTAACATTATATCAACAGGAATACGTATTTGTATTCTTGACCCTATAGCAATCCTTTAAAGGACCACTATAAGCACCCAGACCACTTCAGCTCAATGAAGTGGTCTGAGCGCCAAGTCCCCCTAGTTTTAACCCTGCAGCTGAAAACATAGCAGTTTCAGAGAAACTACTATGTTCAAATTGCAGGGTTAATCCAACCACTAGTGGCTGTCTCCCTGGCAGCTACTAGAGGCCGCATCCACGATTTTCAGTGAGAAAATTGCACTGATATGACGCTGGACGTCCTCGCGGAGTCCAGCATCTAATAAAATCCCTATAGGAAGGCATTGAGGGATCCCGGCGCTGGATTAAGGTAAGTGGCGTAAGGTGTTTAAACCCCTTCAGCCCAGCGGGAGGGGGCCCCCAGGAAAAAACGATTTGTTTTCCTGGCACTATAAGATCCCTTTAAGCATATCACCAGCTCTGCAAATAATGCTTTGCAGCAAAACATCCTGGCTATTTAGTTTGCTATCCCATTGCTGCTAATTTAACCCTGTGGTATTTGCTCCCTTTGTGCTATTTTGTGTCTATTAAAGTTATAGAAATTATTTTTTTACGCTTATCAACTCTAAACCCTATTGGGCTAATGCCATTAGCTGTGTATGGTAGCTGCTATCAAGTTATATTTCTTGTTAATATTAATAATTGCAAAGTTTTAAGGAATAACAGTTTCTATCATTGAAGGGATCTTTTTGGTCTTCCATTTTTTTTAGTAGAATCCTCCAGACTATTGTGTATTTTATTTATGTCTAATTATCATGCTTGTTTACTATAGGAGTGGCAGCTTAATTTAAAATATTTTTTTTCCATTTTCCTAAATAATATACATACATATTAATTTACTATTAAAATGAAATGTATGCATTTTACTAAGAACATCACTTGATAACACTTACCCCATAATACCTTACCCGCACACAACTAATATTGCACATAAACAGGATGCCAGCTACTGTATCTCTTAGTGAAAAAGTATCACCTGCTAGAGAATTGAACTCCATGCCCTTACGTGACCTGAATTTGTTTTCCTTCACTCTCGGAACCACTGTAAGATGTACACTAATTTCTGTGTATTAAGATGGGTATATATTATATTCAAGAACCATATAAGGAGCCAGGGGCACTCCCAAAGGTAGGGAGGCTGGGTGGAGTGAAATTAAGTTAGTGCTGGGCAGTTGCAGGATATGAGGGTGGTTTCCTTGTCATGCTGCAATCACACAGTAGAGGGCACTTCTGTTATGTGCAATTTACAACTTGGAATTTGTATAAAATAGCTTTTATCCAGGTGTGTAAATAGAAACCTCAGGGCCCCATTGCAAGAATCTGTTAATCCACCATAGAGCAAAGGTGGCCAATAAGTAGATCATTAGCTGCTGTCAAAATCCCATGATGCTTTGCCTACTGTGGATCTGCTTCCCTGATGCAAGTGCCCTCTTTAAACAGGATAATGCACACTATCACAGTGCAAAAAATGTTCAGGAATGGTTTGAGGAACATGCATCTGAGTATCTGTGTGATATGCTGAAACAACAAATCCAATCCATGGTGGCTCCACTTCACATTTTGCAGGACGTAAAGGATCTTCTGCTAATGTCTTGGTGCCAGATATCACAGGACATGTTTAGATCTTGAGAAGTCCATGCCTCAATGCATGTTTTGGCAGCAGGAGGGGGACTTACACAATATTAGGCAGGTGATTTTAATGTTGTGGCTGATCAGTGTTAGATGGTGCACCAACGACAGTTCTTGCAAAAAATCCTACAATCCCATCAACTAGTAGACCACCCCACGGGTAGAGATTATTCCTTCTTTTTCCACACAACCCATACTTAATCAATGTAATAAATGTTTTCTTTCTCTCCCACAGACACCTACATACTATGTTTGAGGCCACTGTTGATAGTATAATGTGGTCTGACCATTCCACAGTGTCTATCTTTTTATTCTGCCAGGGAATGTCACCTCCTTCCCTGCAGTGACTGAAAAACAAGACCTTGTTAGATACTAAAAGTGGTGGAAAAGATCAGAAAAATGCTGATTTCATATTTTTCTAGGAACCCTCCTTGGACTCTCTGCTTCTTGGAGTTGGGATACCCACAAAGGAGTATTCTGGTTAAATGGTTTGCTAGATTAAAAAGGGAACACTAGATGACTGTCCACTCACTCACTCAAAGTATCCAACAGTCCCTTAGAATGCAACTCCAGCAAATATTGAATCTAGAAGCTCAACGCACAGTGCAACTCACCCAACACTCCTTATTGTCCTACAGGAATAGGCATATTCCTTGCCAAAGCCCTTAAACAAAGGTGCCAGGCCTCTTTTATTGAAAAATTAAAGACTATGGCAGGACTTTGAAGGCCACAATGACAGCAATAGTTAGCTCCTTTTATCAGTCGCTTCTGTCATGCCTACACCAATTGATAAAGAGGCCATATTGAATTATATTAGTACCAACCTGGAACAGATTATCTGCCCTAAAGATCCAATTGCCCAGGAAATGTCCTTTTCTCTAGAAAAACTTATGTTGACACTTAAATCAACCCTGAAAGAGAAGAGTCTGGGCCCACATGGTCTGAAATTAGGCCACATTCCTGCCCCAATTAGAGAAATAATTTTTGGAGATCTTAAATTCACTTGCTCCTGGGTGTTCCCTTCCTGGGTCAATCTCACTTATCAATGTTGATCTAAAGTTTTCAGGCAAGATGCTGGCTCTCCACCTCAATCCTCTCATGCCTGGACTGGTCCACTCTGATCCGGCTCTTTGTGCCAGGACGGGAAGCACATGATAACACCACAAAAAATCATAATATCATACATGGAGCCAATAATGCCAAAACAGCAACATTTCTGCTCTCTGTTGATGTATGTAAAAGCAGTTGGCAGAGTGGACTGGTCCCATATGTTTAGTGTATTGGAGGCACTGGGATTGGGGAGAGATATTGGCACTGGATTGAGACTTTGTATTCTGTATCTGTATCATTTAGGTTTAATAGCCAATTTGCCTCCCCTTTTCAGATAGTTAATGGTACGAGCCAGGGGTGTAATCTCTCCCTTGCTTTTTATATTGGCAGTAGAATTTTTCCTACAAGTGATAAGGGTGAACCTCTACAATGCAGGGTGTAAATATCAGCACAGCGAGGCAAAGGTTTCTGCTTTCACTGATAATGCGCTTTTATCCATCAGGGATTCAACCCACACTCTTCTCAATGTTGAAAAAAGGAGATTATAGAGAGCGCAAGAAAAATCAGTAGTATAGTGGATTTTCTAAGCAAATGCTTCAAATTACCATTATCCACAAGAAAAAGTTAATATAAAAAGCTGCCAGATACACCAAAAACCTTCCCAAGTTTTAAAACATCATACACGACACAAATAGATAAAAACAGTATCAGCGCTTAGTTAATATAGCCCTATTTTTAGTATAGGGGTCAACAAGAGAAATGTATTGAATAAAGAGTTCCGGTTGCAATCTTAATGGGGTGCTTTCAAATGTCCGCACGGAATTTGATAGTTGTAACAGTAATTGATGTAAAAAGCCTTTGTCTCTATATGTATTCAACAATAAAGAAAGGTGAAACTTATTTCTAAGGTTCACAATAAAAGCGTAGAAATGCAGAATATTAGTTGGTAGATGTAAGATTACCGCTCCGTGGATGTTAATTCCAGACCGGTCCTATGCACTCGGATCGATCCTCACTGAGACGCCAACTAGCCAGTATTACTGCAGTCTCTCCAAATTCAAAAATCCTGCCAGAAACACGATCTACGCGTTTCGCTCGTTCAAACTAGCTTTTTCAAGATACAGTGTTCTGGGGGATTGTGGTTAAATATATATCTCTATCAATTAAAAAGTTAAAAGGATAAAAAATCATCTGGTGCATTTAAATTTAACCATGTATTCTCTGGTTCTTACTATATTTCCAGTCTCATAGCTATATATGATTATTTTGTTTTGATTAATATAGATATGCATGATTAATATAGATATACACAATTAGAACATAAATTATACAGCTTAAATCAATTACTAAACATCCTGAATGGGTAATTCTAATAGATAATTCGAATCAACATAATCTTATAAGATTAGTGGAGCAATTAGGTCCTAATGTATAAAATATTAGATTAAGATTATGGTCATTCGAATTTTTGAAAGCACCCCATTAAGATTGCAACCGGGACTCTTTATTCAACACATTTCTCTTGTTGACCCCTATACTAAAAATAGGGGTATATTAACTAAGCGCTGATACTGTTTTTATCTCTTCTCAATGTTGTCATGAGATGTAGAGATTTGTCACGATGTCTAATTTTAAGGTAAATCTGGACAAGTGTGAGCTATAAGGACTGCCAACACCCTTGTCCCTGAAGACAATAATCTCACATGCCTTTGGATTCTGTTGGGCTAGCCCTGGAATAAAATATTTGGGAGTTTATATGACCCCAACAATGACAGGAAATTATAATGCAAACTTCCCTCATCTTTTCAGTCAGCTGACTGCAGATCCCAAAAGCTGAAATCTACCCAGTTCTCATGGTTGGGCCAAATTAACATAGTAAAAATAATGGTCCTAACAAAGATCCGGTCTGTTTTCCTGACACGCCCTATATACATACCCAGTGCTTTCTGTTCTAACTTAATGGGGATACTTTCTTAGACACCCTATATTAGCCTAACATGCAATAACGCACAGGGGGTTTGGACAATATACATATACACAATTTATTGTACACTTTTGAGAAAAACTTTTGTTTTGGTGAAACATGTTGTGTATTTTAACTTTCATGCCTTTATTTTTATTTTTAAAAAAATATATACTTTTTACCTACTTTGGACCCTCCTGACTGTATTTAAAGAATATTTTATCTAGAGGACTCCACCTTTTAGATCCTTGGTGGAGATTATACCACCTACGCCTTTAGGATTGAGCAAAATCTACTTATTGCTCTCCTCCTATGAGTACCTCTCTTGCCATTTTTAATTACTGCTTTTATCAGTGAGCACTATTGGCTGTTTTATTCTTTTACATAATTGGTGATCCGCTTCTACCAAGCTTGGAACCTCACACCCCCCAACTGGGACCTAATCAGGACACACCAACCTCATCCCCCCCCCCCCATGGGACCAGCATGACATAGGCAGAGATCATACCACCCAAGCGCCAATACCTGGAGGTAATTGGAAGCTCCAAAAAATTGTAAGTGTGTTTTCTTACACCAATTACAAGCAAATACTACACTATAATGGGTTTCCTGTCTTCTTATTTTACATATCTGTTGAATGTTACCTGGACCTGAGAGCAACCATAAGGCATTGCTATCATTCTACTCTACACCATATCTACTACTAGAAAGAAGAGACTCCTGTTTAGGTAGTTCCAGTTGCCTACCCATATTTGTACTAGTGCTAGAAATCCTACCTGTCTATTATATCATTATCCAAGTTTACCATCAAGAGAAGACTTCACAAGAGCAAATAAAAGGTTTCAACATAAAGTACAAACCATAAATAAGATAAGAATAGAAAGGCAAATTTAGACTTTGTTGAAAAACATCTAAAAAAGCAAGCCCAGTTCTGAAACCGCAATAACGTAGGGGTCACAAGCCAAGTCAGCCTTAGGCAGCAGGAAAGAGGATAACACGAACTTACACTGCCCTCAGGGAGAGGCAGTGTTATATACCTGGGATAATGGTCCATCTGTCTCAGGTGGACTTAGATTGACAGGTAGAAGCCACTGGTGAAGTCCAGCCCCCTAGTGCTGCAGTCAATGTCAGATTAAAAAGGCTAGATCCACAAGTACTGAAGTGGCTCAGAGGCAGGAACACAGGCTTAGGATGCAGAAGGACCCAGGCTCAAACTCCCTGTCTGGCACCTGTGGGGCGACCATGCCTGGCTGTCTGGATGGCATGGTGAAAACCGTGACAGTGACAGAAGACAGCTAGATAAATTCTAAAGTGTATAGGGATATAGTGTCTGCTCAGATTTAGACAAATTCAGTGAAGTTGATTGGACAGCACTTCATTTTACACATGGACAATGACCCAAAACATACTGCAAAAGCAACCCTGGAGTTTTTAAGGCAAAGAATTGTAGATTTTACCACGTGACAGGAGGTTTCATATTTTAATTTTTTAATGCTGAGGATTTAGAACAGTAAAAGAAGCATGAGAAGAATGTCTAATGTAAATAAAACACACAAAATAATTATCCCGTGTCCAAATCACACACTGCATAATGTCGGCAAACAACGACAGTCACCCCAGACCAGTGTGTCAGGATTACAGTATGATCCAGCACGTAGAATTGTGTAACACAGAGGACTGATAGGTACGTTAGTCCGGCCATTCTAAGGTCCGGTATACGTTACCTAAGAATAGTCAGAAATAATCGAGGTCAAGGGATACAGAAAGAGACACTACGATAAGGAAAAGCCAGGATGCCAGAAAACAGGGAAGTCAAAAACAATGCCAAAGTCAAATAACCAGAAAAAACAGAATCAGTAATGCGCTCTCGGACAACCACAAGGGAAACCACGACAGGGCACAGAGCAAGAAGAACTGGGCCTAAATGCCCCGCCTGTGGATCTGATTGGTTGTAACCGGCCTTCGACCCCAAAGGCAGTTACCAGGTTCCTATTTGCATGATTGTTGCTCAGCACAAACCCTCTGTCACATCATGCCATGTTCTGCGGAGATGTCTGGCTTTGGCTTCTGGTATCCAGTACTCTTTTTATATTTCTTGTTTATTATTTCTTGGTTTTCTATTCTGTGTCTGGTTTTCTTTATGCTGGGTTTCTGGGTTCATTCCTATAATCCACCCCTGGATTTACCAGTATCTTGGATTCATTTAAATGTTTGTTTTATGGCGACACACCAGTTTGTTTTCAGTCATTCATTATGTGTCAGAGTTCCTGCAGGCAGCTGCTCAAAGCTTCTGCCCTTTCTTGCAGGTAAGTGCTATATGTGTTCTGAATCTGTGGTTATTTTAGCATACATTAGGCAGTGTAGGACCTGCCAGATATGGGGTACATTGGCGTTGTTGGCAGGCTTATGCAATGCATGATCAAATTAGTGTGACTAAATCCCCATGATTTCCATGTGTAGTACTTAGTTATTTCTCTTCTTGTTTTGCCTTTGTTATCCTGTCTTGTTTTAGTTTGTATACCCAGTCCATGTACAGTCCTGTCCAGTCATGCCCATGTTATGTTCATGTTTTCCTCATGTCTTGTGTATATTTTCTGGGTTTAGAAAAAACAAAGTAATAGGTCGCGCTATACAGAAATAGTACAATTAAAGGATAAAATGAGAGATAAAAAGTAAATAAATAATAAATAAAATTTACTCACATATAAATACACAATAAAATAAATATAAGTATGAGCGTAATAGTCCCAATATGTAGTGGATTCCAATAGACTGATGGAAACTTGATACTGTAGTCAAATAAAACGCTGGATCTTCTATGGTATAGGCAATCTTGACTCAATGATGAGCATGCAAATAGAAAGACAGGGAGACTCCAATAGTGCAGACTGTATTAGCGTAAACAAAATAAAAAATAAAATGGGTGTAGGGGAGGTATTTCACTCACCTATGCAAGAGCATGTACTTGCTCAAGTGTACTCAGCATTCAGTGGCGTTTATCCCCCACTGGCGGGACATAGATGTGGGTAATTCCTCGAAGTAAAGGAAAAATAAAATATAGTGCTCACTGTATATAAAATATAAGAGTAAGACTTAAAAAATAGAGAACGTACTCACATTTGAATGAGCAGGATATACTGCTCACTATGATGGCGTGGGTGGTATAATCCCCACCTAGGATTCTTTGGACAATAGTCAGCTCCAAAATGACGTGTAACCAGGTTAAGAGAGAAAAAAGTAATATAATATAAAATATAAAGATAAAATAAAATAAAAGGTATATGGCAAATGTATGGTGAAAAAAGCCAATATTCCTTTATTAGTACAAATATAAAATATAGATATAAAATTAGCCAAAACGCGTTTCGCCACACAGGGCTTTATCAACTGGCAATAATATACAATAACCTGGTAAAATGAAGCTTATATAGACTTGAAGAATACAGGATTGTTTGAATTTTGGCGCCAAAATTACGTCATCAATACAATGAGAGTAATACAGAAATGTTTCTGTATTACTCTCATTGTATTGATGACGTCATTTTGGCGCCAAAATTCAAACAGTAGGTCCATCCAACGGGCAGTCAAACTGGGTAGTGGTAGCTGACCACATGGATTGTCTTGCTACAGGCCATTAATGAATTTATAGGCTTACAAGCTCTAAGGGGCCTATGGGGGAGAAAAATGGGGCTGGTTGGGTGTCATCCTTTACTTCAGTGCAGATGCATGTGAAGTTCCAGCTTATGTCCGCTTGGGTAATATTGAGGGTCTCTAGGGCATAAGGCAGTTTTGAGCTTGGGGGTAGGCCTTGGGACCAGTTATACCAGGTGAGTACATATAAATCTCTTTAGTGTTATTGTATGTGTCTTTCCCATAGCCCACTGTATATCGAGCAGGGTACTTATAATCATCTCGTGGGCTATCGGTGCTATACAGATGTTTCTTTAGTATGGTCAAAGCGGTGGGGACTGCTATTAGACAGGATTCTATGGCATGTTTAGTACTGTGCAGTGGGTTGAGGAAAAAAGAGGTTAAATTAAAAGCTTCTGCTATTTGTAACCATATGTTACCTTTCCATGCATTAATTTTTTTCAGGCCTTAGAGAGAGGCAAGACAATGTGATATAAATGTAAATGCTGAAGGATATAAACAGCTTCATGATGGTGGATCTGTTGGGGTAACACGTTTACAATGGCTAGTGTGTATCCACTTTGGTTTGCCTTCCAATTTCACTGAGGTAGCCGTAGTCAGGAGCACTTGGAAAGGACCGTCAAAGCGTGGTTCAAGTCCTTTCCTCACATGCCTCTTTATCACCACCCAATCCCCAGGCTGCAGTTTGTGAGATTCAGAATCAGAGTCTGGATCTGGAATGGAATCAAAGACTTGTTGATGCACTCTGCCTAATCTTTGGTGTAGGACCTGTACATAGGCAGTCCCACTACCATGCTGCAACTGGAGGGTCTTGGGAAAGTAGAGGCCTGTCTTTGGGGCACATCCAAACAGGATCTCAAAAGGGGATAGGCAATGTCTGGAATTGGGGGGGAATCTCAAAGAAAAGAGTGCTAAAGGAAGGCATTCATTCCAGGGCTTCCCTGTGTCTTGCATGGCTTTTGCAGTCTTGTTCTTTAAGGTGCCATTTGCCCTTTCTACTTTCCCACTACTCTGGGGGGTGATATGGGGTGTGGAAGGCCTGGCTGATCCCTAAAGCTTTCAGAATTTATTGCATTATTTCCCCAGTAAAATGGGTACCTCTGTCACTTTCAATCACTTCAGGTACTCGTATCTACATACAAGTTCCTTCAAAAGCTTACTTGCTGTGACCTTCGCTAGGGCTTTCAACACTGGGTAGGCCTCAGACCAACCTGAAAAGAGATCAATGCACACCAACACATATTTATACACTCCTATCTTAGGCAGTTGAATATAGTCTATCTGCAGTCTTTGAAATGGGTAAAGTGGCCTTGGTGTGTGCTTACTTGGTGTTTTGACAGCCTGTCCTGGATTGTTTCTAGCACACATTATGCAAGCTTGGTTGTGTTTAGCTGCTACAACAGTAAATCCAGGTGCTACACAATGGGTGTTCATGTGCATCTTTGATAGATGTGTAGGTCCATGGGTCATCTGGGCGATCATGGGGTACAACACTCGTGGCACACACAGTCTTTTACCTTTCCTCCACATTCTATCATCATCAGGTTCTGCATCTAATTTCCTCCAGAGGTCATGTTCTTCCTTGCTTGCCTGTCTTTGTAAGATCAGCAGTATATTGTAGTCAACAGCGTCATCTGTAAGGACAACCTGCAGGTTGGTATTACCTGTAGAGGGATGTACTTGGATTGCTGCTTGCTTGGCAGGTTTGTCTGCTTTTTGGTTTCCTCTTGAAAATTCATCTGTGATCTTCACGTGAGCTGCCACCTTGATGATGCCTACTTGAGTGGGTAGCAGGATAGTGTCCATAAGTGCACTCACGGCTTCAGAGTAGTGATGTCCCGAATGGTTCGCTGGCGAATAGTTCATGACGAACATAGCGTGTTCGCGTTCTCCACGGATGGCGAACATATGCGATGTTTGGTCCGCCCCCTATTCGTCATCATTGAGTAAACTTTGACCCTGTACCTCACAGTCAGCAGACACATTCCAGCCAATCAGCAGCAGACCCTCCCTCCCAGACCCTCTCACCTCCTAGACAGCATACAATTTAGATTAATTCTGAAGCTGCATTCATTTTTTTTATTATTTTTTTTGTGTGTTTATTATACATTATCCTCCATAGCCAGTAACCTGTGTTTATTATACATTATCCTCCCATAGCCAGTAACCTGTGTTTATTATACATTATCCCCCCCATAGCCAGTAACCTGTGTTTGTTATACATTATCCCTCCATAGCCAGTAACCTGTGTTTATTATACATTATCCTCCCATAGCCAGTAACCTGTGTTTATTATACATTATCCTCCCATAGCCAGTAACCTGTGTTTATTATACATTATCCCCCCATAGCCAGTAACCTGTGTTTATTATACATTATCCCTCCCATAGCCAGTAACCTGTTTTTATTATACATTATCCCCCCCCATAGCCAGTAACCTGTGTTTATTATACATTATCCCCCATAGTCATTTATCGTTGAACCTAGGCAGCATGATGTCTTAGGCCGGCCCAGAGAGTGAGTGAGTGAGTGAATAATATAATATATATGTTCAGAAACATATTAGTAATATATGTTAATCGGGTTCATGCAAAGAGGGTGAAAAGGTATTAAAGAAAACACACTTATTGCATCAAATTTACAAAGCCAAACTTTTAAAAGCTTTCCTCATTTCTTTCTCGTGATGAGGAATATATCGGTTGTAGACTGAGGATTTCCATCTGCCCAATCTTTTAATAATATGCACTGGAGTGTCAGTGTTGAAGGAGACCGAAGCTGCCCCTATTCTAAATGAAATACCCGAGACATGGATACAACCCAATCTTAGGAGTAGTGTTCTGATGTAGAAGATGAATTTAGCCGTAGTCAGAGGCATTCAGTGAGAGTAGTGGTGAAATGTGTGTGGCATGACTGAGTGTGGGTAAGTAAGAGTCAAGTATTTTAACTGGTTCTAGGTGGGATAAAGTTGTATAGGATGAGTAGTTTGGTTCGTTTTAGAGGTTTGTAGAGAAAGTATATAGTGATCATGATTTTTAGCGATATCCAATATTTTTAAGGTGGTCCCAGTGCCACCACTCATAGCTTGCATTTAAATAAAACAACAACTTTTTTGACTCTAATATAATAGCAGTCAGTTTCCTTCACACGTGTGCGTTTCAGGGCCTGCCAGGGCACAGTGTCACACCAGTGCAGCTCATATCTGGTGTAACAGTAGTGTACATTTAAAAAAAAATACAGGGGGCTTGTTGTCACCTTTCGGGGACCCTTGGTGTTGTACGTGGCTGGGTGGAGGAAGAGACCTTCAATGACATCAGTGAGGACAAGGAACGGGACATGGCTAGCTTGGTATCCAACCTTGTGCAAATGGGGAGTTTGCGGTTGTGCAAATGGACTGTTTGCGGTTGTTTGCGGTGCGTTAAACGGGGAGTTTGGTCTGTCACTGTGAAGCGGGCGTAACCCTTACACTACCTGATCGATACAACCTCATACCTCTTGTTTTAAAGCACGTTATTGCAAACAATTTAGGAATGTTAGGTGATTTATGCACTTTATGGATTAAAACCAGACTCTGCATCAACTATGTAATTTCCATGGGAGTTTTGCCATGGATCCCCCTCCGGCATGCCACAGTCCAGGTGTTAATATCCTTGAAACAACTTTTCCATCACTATTGTGGCCAGAAAGAGTCCCTGTGGGTTTTAAAATTTGCCTGCCTATTGAAGTCTATGGCGGTTCGCCGGGTTCGCCCGTTCGCGAACATTTGTGAAAGTTCGCGAACGGAAAATTTCATGTTCGCGACATCACTACTTTAGAGTTCTTGATAGGAGTACCTGCTGAGGTGAGAAAATCTTGTGCCTGCTTTATAGGGCCCAATTCATGGGCTATACCAAAGGCATAGCGAGAGTCTGTGTAAATATTAGCTGCACACTTCAGTGAGTGCCTTCAGCTCAGCCTCCTTTGCAGAACAGTGAGGAGGGAGTGGTTCAGTTTTTATTACCTCATGTGCAGAGACTACAGCATATCCAGTTTGGAAATTGCCCTTCTCATCAGCATATCTGGAACCATCTACAAAAACTCAAAATCTGCATTAGATAATGGAGAAAAAGTTACATGCAAAAAACCTGCTGTCTCTTGTGCCATTAGTGCTGCACAATCATGCGGTACCTGGGCTTCAGCTAACTCATCTGGTGTAAGTGAATTTACAAAAAGATCAGAAGTACAAGTACCATCTCCACTCCCCTCTTTTAAATCCAGGGGAAGAAATAAAGATGGATTTAACACTATACACCTTTTCAGTGTAACATTAGGTGGCATAAGCAAGGCACATTGCATTCTGAGTATGTATGTGTTTTGGTTGAACTTATGACAGTATGCCGTTGATGTCATACGATGTGTATATGGTCACTGGGTTATCTAAGACAATATCAGTGGCCTTGTCCAATAGGGCAGTAACAGCCACTACTGCCCTAACACATGAGGGGGCACCCCTGGCAACAGGGTCCAATCTGGTAGAGTAGAATGCTACTGATCTTTGCTTAGCACCATGGTACTGCGTAAGGACAGCTGTAGCATAACCAGCTTGTTCAGTACAGTGTGAAAGGCTTTCTATAGTCTGGGATGCCCAGTGCTGGTGTTGAAGTAACAAGTAACTTAAGAGTGTAGAAGGCTTCCAGTGCTGCAGGGGTTAACTGAAATTGTGTGTTGCATGTAGATTGCTGCAGAACGAAGCCAAGGATGACAATAGGAAACCAGACCAGGGAATTATGTAACTGGGCTAGGCTACAGAGGGGGTTAATTTGTTCAACAACTTTTTTCCTGTCATTTGTGAGATGTTTTGCAGCATGTGAGATACAGTGACCTAAGAAAATAACAGTCGCAACATATGCATGCAGTTTGGCTTTCGTAGCTTTGCATTTTGCTTGTGCCAGAAAATTCAGCAAGGATAGAGTGTGTACAGTACATATTTTTCCATATTTTTGCAGCACAAAAGTAAGTCATCAACATATTACAATACTATAACGTCATCTGCCCTTGGCCAAACTTCAAGAATTTGGGCCATAGCCATGCTGTATATAGTGGGTGAGTTTTGTGCGCCCTGGGGCAATACTGTCCAAGTGTACTGCTTGTGTTTATGTGTAAATGCAAATAGGTACTGACTGTCGGGATGCAAGGGAACAGAGAAGAATGCATTTGCCAAGTCAATCACAGTAAATACCTTAGAGGAAGGTGGGATCTGTGACAACAGTATATGAGGGTTGGGAACATTGGGGCAATGAGTTCAGTTACAGCATGGGTCGTCAACCTGATCCCTACCGCCCATTAGTGGGCGTTTCAGGATTCCAGGTGGGCGGTAGGGATTTTTTTATTTTGAGAGATTGGGTGAGCGGGCGGGTGCGAGCCGGCGGTAGCCCTGTGACCGGGTACCGCGATCACCACTTGCAGCCCCGGCCCGCGCAGCAAACTGCCGAGGTCGCATATGGAGGGGTCCATCGGGTGGCCCATGCTGTCAGTGCCACCCGATGGATGTGGATTGTGAGGGGGCCCGGTCAGCGCTGGGCGCTTTAACAGTGCGACCGGGCCCCCTGTGATTACATCATCGCTGCTGGGAGGAAGTGATTCCCCGGTCACTCTGCCCAGCATACAGAGAGCCCGCGCGGGAGGAAGGAGGAGGAGGGAGTCAGAGTGGGAACACTGACTCCCATCCACCTGAGCCACCACTGGACCCCAGGGAAAGTCACCCTCCTGCACCTTAAAGGTAGGAAACAGGAGGGTGACTTAAAAATAATGTATTTATTTGTGTATGTGTCTTTGTATGTATGTATATATGTGTGTATGTATGTGTGTCTTGTATTTGTATGTATGTGTTTGTATGTCTTGTGTGTCTGTATGTATGTGTGTCTTGTGTGTGTGTGTCTGTATATATGTGTGTATGTGTGTGTCTTGTCTTTGTATGTATGTGTTGTGGGTGTATGTGTCTTTGTATTTATGCGTGTCTTGTGCCTGTATGTGTGTATGTGTCTTTGTATGCATGTCTTGTGTGTGCCTGTCTGTATGTATGTGTGTGTATATCTGTTATAGTGAGCTATAGTAAGTAATAGTAAGTGGGATACCTAGCTCAGCCTTCCTACTGGGCATTGCTATAAGGAAGGTTAAAAAAAAAAAATTAAAAAGGGGGGGAAAAAGGTGGGGAGGGGAATTGAGGAGGGAGAGGAGGGGAGCTGGCGCACAGATGAGAAATCATATTATGAGCAAACAGAGAAGTCGTCTGAATATCACCGAAAGAGGAGACCTTCGTTTGTTCCTTACGAAAATCGAACCAGATATCAAATACTTAGTCTCGCAGTATCAACCTCAAGGATCTCATTAATCACCACTAGTAAAGGTAATTTCAATTTACTTTATTGTTTTATCATTAAACTTTATGAAGTTAAAAACATTATAAACATGCATTAAGTAGAAATAAAAAGATAAATGTACGTACATTTTTTTTTAAATACACCCTCCTTTCTAAAAAATATTCTGCACTTGCGCGAAAACTGGTGGGCAGTAAGGACATTTTTTAAACCAAAAAGATGCATTAGTGGGCGGTAGGTAGAAAAAGGTTGACTACCACTGAGTTACAGCATGAATTGCCCTCAAATCATGTACCATACGGTAGACCACAGGTTTCCCTTTCTCTTGCTTTTTCTTAACAGGGTACAATGGGGGTTACAAGTGGAGGTGGTAGGGACAATTACCCCTGCCTGCAGTAATTCTTGCACAGATTGGGAAATAGCATCTTCCTGTGCAGGGCGTAGAGGGTATTGTCTTTGACAGGGAGGGGTGGCTCTGGGTAGGAGATTCTCTTTGACTGGGCGCACAGAGTGTCTGCCTGTATCTGTCTTCCCTGTAACCCTTCGAGAATTAGGGACTGATGACAAGTCAATGGCAGGTTCTGGCACATGGCTGGGCATAGTGAGAGTTGCTAGAACATTTGAGAGGGATATCAGTTGTTTGTCCTCTACGGGCACAAACAATGACACTTTTCCAGTGGGACTATACTGGATATTTGCATTAAGGGCAGACAGAATATCACTGTCTAGTAGATTAGCAGGGGAATGAGGGCTGAAAAGTAGTCTGGTTATGAGGGCAGTAGAGTCGTGGAGCTGCAGTCTCAGTTTATGGGCAAGGGGAATGTCACTTGGGATCCCATCCACCCCTACACATGATAATACATCTTCAGACTTCCGGAAGACATATTTTTCCTGCAACATGGATCTGGCTGCCCCAGTGTCGAGCAGAAAAGGGACTATTCGGTCCCCGGGCAATGTAACAGTTCCAACTGTGTAAGGGATATTTAAAGCATGTAGGGACACTGGGTTGTGTCCTTCCCTGTCACAATTCCAGCAGTCTACAGCAATCTACCTGCCTTCTGTCTCCACCAGCTCTAGGGACAGATAGTGAAGTGACATTAGAGGTGTGCTCCTCTTTCTAGTGTTTAGATTGGCTTCTACTCCCATAGCCACCTTTACCAGATCACCATAGGTTAAACCTCTCCACTCAGGTCTAGCATTTTTGAGACCAGTCCTTATGGGTATGTGGAGACCATCCATGAAGCAGTTAATAAGCAGTCTGGTTGAAGTGGTTTCAATATCTGTGTAACCCAATGCCTCCCAAGCATCTGTAGTCTGGTGAAGAATTTTTAAACAGATTCAACTTTCCCTTGTACTATATCTCCTAATTTATGGGCTAGTTCCTCTGTCTTTACTTTAGCCCATTCTCTCATCTCATTTGTGTGTCAGTGAGTGTGTGTGTGTGTGTGTGTGTGTGTTACTCTGTGTGTCTGTTACTGAGTATGTTAGTCTGTGTGTGTATGTTAGTGTGTGTGTTATTGAGTGTGTGTCTGCTAGTGTCAGTAGGTGTGTGTCAGTGAGTGTGTTACTGAGTGTTAGTTGTGTTTTAGTTTGTGTGTGTCTGTTAGTGTGCATCTGTTATTGAGTGTGTTAGATTTTGAGTGTGTGTGTCAGTGAGTGTGTTACTGTGTGTGTCTGTTACTGAGTGTGTTAGTGTGTGTGTCTGTTAGTGAGTCTGTTAGTGAGTGTTTGTTAGTGAGAGTGTATGTGTGTCTGTCTGTCAGTGAGTGTGTATGTCTTTCACTGAGTGTGTGTATGTGTTTGTCAGTGAGTGTGTATGTGGGTATGTCACTATGTGTGTGTGCCTGTATGTGGGTCTGTATGTGTATCTCTTGGTCTGCATGGGTATCTGTATCTGAATGTTTGTCATTAAAGGACCACTACAGTGAGACAGCTACTAGAGGCTGGATTAACCCTCAGTGAAACATAGCCGTTTATCTGAAACAGCTATGTTTTCAACTGCAGGGTTAAAACTAGGGGGACTTGGCACCCAGACCACTTCATTGAGCTGAAGTAGTCTGGGTGCCTATAGTGGTCCTTTAAGTGTATGTGTATCTGCATGCACTAGCATACATACTGTGGTCGCACAGGTTGCAGCCCTGTGACCAGGTGTTCGCCGCCATGTGCTGAGGCTCCAGCCAGCGCAGTGTAAGCGCTGGGGAGGGGGGCCACGGATCAGTTTTTGCACAGGGGCTCCATGGATTGTGTGTACGCCACTGGCTGGACGCCTTTTTATCTCAGTCTCTCTCTGTAGAATCATGGGAATTTCACTGGGGGAATATAACCACTAACTAACAGCAACTATCCTAGCTAGGTTTAGAGCTGCCTTGAAGCAGTAGATATTAGGCAGTTTATTTAGAGATAGCTAGTTAAAACTATTATAGCTTTAACTATTATACTTTCAATATTTGTTCGACTGTAACCATCACTCTGCTCTCTACATTATATAAGAGATCTCTGCTGCATCTGCTATTCAGGCAATCTATTTTGGGGGGGTTACTTTTGCCGGTCTAGAAATTTATCTGGAGTTCCATAATAACAGCTGAATTTAGGGCTCCTGACAGACTAGGAATATATATATATCCTTCCTAAATATACTATCTCGATCTGCATTCCTAGTGGCTTAGTATTATCTCTGCACACTACCCAGCGAGCTCCATTGATGGCTTGCAGTACAACAACGTACTAGTTTATTGCACTGTGAGTAATTAGGATATTTTAATCGGGGAATCATTTACTACTCTGTACTTTCATTGCTAGCTTCCCGATTGATTCATAATTCTTATATCGAATCAGAGATACCCATACTCCATGTTATTTGCAACTGAACTTGCTGGGTGTTCTCCATTTCATATACACTTATAAACTCTATCTACTATATACCTTCTGTTAGTATCCATTCTTTATTAATTTCACAGACCCAGACTGGCACTTTGTTGCAGTTTTTTTGCAACACTATACCAGGTCTACAATCACACAAAAATAAATTCAGTGCGGAAGCAAAGTGATAATAGTCCAAAAGCAGCTGGAACACCAATACGGAGTCTCTCTTTTCCGATCAGAAAATTGGATAAAAACAGGGGGGTAGGTGCAGCGCTTCAGTAATCCTTGACAACGTATATGTGAAGAGAACCAGAGAAGAAATAATAGTGTAGTATTTAAAACTGTAGTGGTGATAAATAAAATAAAAGATGTGCACTCACACTTCCCTGGAGCTTCAATACAGCTCCAGTGTATGCGCCTGGGCTGAATAATCCCCGCCTATAGATCAAGTGCAGAGGCAATTCTTCAAGTTATAGATGTGGTAGGGGGTATCCTCATAAAACAACAAACAAATAAAAATTATATATGGTGAAGTATGTAGAGCTATGAAGCAAGGGTAGGTAAAAACTATAAAATGTGCACTCACGTGTAATGGAGCCGTAAAACCTGGCTCCTCTGATAGCGCTTGAAGTGGTATGATCCCCACTCAAGGATACAGGTGTAAAAGCAAGTTGGAGAGGTGGCAATATTACAAAAATCCTTGGGCAGTGTGAAATGAAATGGGTCTTTTACCTAAAAACTTTAATTCCCACCTGGCTCAATTCAGACTTTGATCTGTACAATTTTTTAAAACCCCTTTTTTAATTCTTATTTTATTTTTTATTTTTTATTATTTTCCATCTCATCATTTCCTCTGCCAGAAATTTTTTTACAATTTTTTTTACATTTTTTTTATTTTCTCAATGTTTTTTTTAAATGTTCTTATGCCTAAAACTCATTGTTAATGATTTATGTGTTGTTGTAAATTTTATTTTAAATTCTTATTTTTGATGTGAATTACACATTTATTAGTTTTCATTATTTAATTTGCTTAAGACTGTATTATCTAGATTTGTCATTATATGAAGTATATTTTTAAATTTGTATTGTTATTTACAAAGATGCTCTTAGATTCAGTTATAACCATGTACTCCATTGTTTGTATTATTCTGGTCCTTTTTACACTGTTATTTTATTTATTATTTTTATCCAATATTGTCTATGCATAGACCATATTATTATTATTTATTGAAGTTGTTTTAGTGTTTTATCTTTAATGTTATTTTATGTCTATAGAGGGAGCTATTGCTCCTCTTATTTTAGTATGTGTTATTCCAGTTTTTGCCTGTAGAGGGAGCTACTGCCCCTTTTATCTCTGTGATACAATTTACTTGTCCACCATTTTTTTGGATCTCCAGCTTATCCAGGAAGTTGCCATTTTGTTGGAGCCAAAAGAGACAATAAAATATATATATATATATATATATATAATTAATTGGTCATGTGACTATGATGTCACAAAACCGTTTTTTTTCAAAATCCTAACCCTATTTAAGCAGCTCAGGTCCCATTTACTCTGTAAAACACTTTTGATAAAGCCTATCCAAGGAGAAACGTGTTAAGTGTATTGTTTATAACTTTTTTATCACTATTTTATTATATATTGTATTTCTTTTATATTTTTTTTAACATTAAAGTACTTTGTTAATTGGACCACTTTGCTGCTGTTGGATTGTTTGGAGCTATATCCCTAGTGGGGATCATACCACCCAAGCGCTTTGGATTGAGCAAACCGGAACGTGCTCATTAGCATGTGAGTAGCCTTAAATTATTTATTTATGCTTACACTCCTTTTTTACGGTGTACACTATTGTGGTTCTGTTTGTTTATCTCCACATATACACGGAGGGAAGAACTTGCTTTTACACCAGTATCCTTGAGTGGGGATCATACCACTTCAAGCGCTATCAGAGGAGCCAGGTTTTACGTCTCCATTACACGTGAGTGCACATTTTATAGTTTTTACCTACCCTTGCTTCATAGCTCTACATACTTCACCATATATGATTTTTATTTGTTTGTTTTTATGAGGATACCCCCTACCACATCTATAACTTGAAGGATTGCCTCTGCACTTGATCCATAGGCGGGGATTATTCCGCCCAGGCGTATACACTGGAGCTGTATTGAAGCTCCAGGAAAGTGTGAGTGCACATCTTTTATTTTATTTATCACCATTACATTATTATTTCTTCTCTGGTTCTCTTCACATATACGTTCTCAAGGATTACTGAAGCGCTGCACCTACCCCCCTGTTTTTAACTATACCAGGTCTACTTCAGTCTGTATTTTCACCCAAGTGGAGACTTAACTGTTTGGATACCATTGTTTTAAGCTCCAGCAGTTGGTCCTATTTTAATACTTTGTCTTTCTTTCTCTTTTTTTGCACTTTATATTCACACTGTTTATTTATGTTTCTTCTTATTTATCCAATTAGGGATTTAATAAAAAAATTATTTAATAGTTTTTTTGCTCTTTATTTAATAAGGCATTTTATGCCTACTACTTGTTGAGCAGTCCACATTAGGGTATTAGGACTGGTATTGGGCTTGCTTTTTAGTAAATCCATTCCAGTCTACTTTTCTGTTTTCACATTGGGTTATGCCCTAAGTACCCTACAACCACTACAACTTCAGTGAAAGTTATTTTCTTTCACTATCGCTAGTGATGTCGCGAACACGAAATTTTCGGTTCGCGAACGGCGAACGGGAACTTCCACAAACGTTCACGAACCGGCGAAACGGGGGAACCGCCATTGACTTCAATGGACAGGCGAATTTTAAAACTCACAGGGACTCTTTCTGGCCACAAAAGTGATGGAAAAGTTGTTTCAAGGGGACTAACACCTGGACTGTGGCATGCCGGAGGGGGATTCATGGCAAAACTCCCATGGAAAATTACACAGTTGATGCAGAGTCTGGTTTTAATCCATAAAGGGCATAAATCACCTAACATTCCTAAATCACAATGGATATGGATTGACACCTGACATATGACATATTGACACCTTGACATATGGATTGACACTTGTCCTCAGAGACCCTGATACACACTGACACAGAGCAGAATAGGGACTGTTCCCCCTACATAGGGTCACTTGGCAGATATGGATTGACACCTATCCTAAGGATCCCTGATACACACTGACACAGAGCAGAATAGAGACTGTTCCCCCTACATATGGTCACTTGGCAGATATGGATTGACACCTGTCCTCAGAGCCCCTGATACACACTGACACAGAGCAGAATAGAGACTGTTCCCCCTACATAGGGTCACTTGGCAGATATGGATTGACACCTGTTCTCAGAGACCATGATACACACTGACACAGAGCAGAATCGAGACTGTTATCCCTACATAGGGTCACTTGGCAGATATGGATTGACACCTGTCCTAAGGATCCCTGATACACACTGACACAGAGCAGAATAGGGACTGTTCCCCCTACATAGGGTAACTTGGCAGATATGGATTGACACCTATCCTAAGGATCCCTGATACACACTGACACAGAGCAGAATAGGGACATTTCCTCCTACATAGGGTCACTTGGCAGATATGGATTGACACCTGTTCTCAGAGACCATGATACACACTGACACAGAGCAGAATCGAGACTGTTATCCCTACATAGGGTCACTTGGCAGATATGAATTGACACCTGTCCTCAGAGATCATGATACACACTGACACAGAGCAGAATAGAGACTGTTCCCCCTACATAGGGTCACTTGGCAGATATGGATTGACACCTGTCTTCAGAGACCTTATTGTGTAATAATGGTAATACTATTACCTATTATATAATATTGGCAGGGGCAAGGAAATTCCCTCTAAATAGATGGGTATAAGCAGAGAGTATGGAGACCGGAGTGATAAAGTGTCAATAAGGTGATATAAAGTTAAATGTATCACAGACACACAGCCACCCTTTCTCTTAGCTAGTTTCCAGAAATGCTGGATAGGTAGAAGAGCTATAAAGACTCAGAGAGGTCTAAGAAGAATCCTCTAAACTAGCTCTAATCTCCTTAAACACCTTCAAGGGTGTTCTAAGCTAAAGCTCAATCTAAACGTTTAGATGACTGCCTGATTTCCCATCACAGATGCTGGCTAGGAATAACAGTGTGCAAGACAAAGAGTGGGTCTAAGTGCCCATAGTGCAGTAAAGTGTGCCTAGTGAAGTAAAAAAGAGAATGACGAGCTGGCGCCCTATCAGGGGATGTGTATATGGCATCGATTTTAGGAACCGGGAGATGGAAAAAGATGCTTGGTTGGTCCTCCTACTTCAAATTTGGGGCACTGCGCGTGCAATCTAATGTGCCACCAGATAGGAATAGTACTACTTAACACACCACTCCTATCAGTTTAATCCCTGTTATGTGCCTTTTTTTTGTTTGGTTTTTGAAGCCACAGTGCAGCACCAGAGGGCCAAAAAATTAGGCATGTACACATGCCTGAAAAATTAGGTATTGTTGCAGCCGCTGCTGTAGCAGCGGCCATAAAATTGATGTTTGTTTCCCAGGCAGAAAGTGCCCTAAAACATTGCGGCTTGAACCCTAGTTGGTGGCGGATAAGTCACGCAAGTCAACCGGCATTCAGAGCTAAAATACAGCAGCTTGTGGACCATTTGTAGCCCAAGGCAGCTCATCTCATCAGGCCTTTTTTTAGTCAAATGTATCGCCCACTGTCAGTCCCTTCGGGATCCATCCCTCATTCATCTTAATAAAGGTGAGGTAATCTAGACTTTTTTGACCTAGGCGACTTCTCTTCTCAGTGACAATACCTCCTGCTGCACTGAAGGTCCTTTCTGACAGGACACTTGAAGCGGGGCAGGCCAGAAGTTATATCGCAAATTGGGATAGCTCAGGCCACAGGTCAAGTCTGCACACCCAGTAGTCAAGGGGTTCATCGCTCCTCAAAGTGTCGATATCTGCAGTTAAGGCGAGGTAGTCTGCTACCTGTCGGTCGAGTTGTTCTCTGAGGGTGGATCCCGAAGGGCTGTGGCGATGCATAGGACTTAAAAAGGTCCGCATGTCCTACATCAACAACACGTCTTTAAAGCGTCCTGTCCTTGCCGGCGTGGTCGTGGGAGGAGGAGGATGACTTTCACCTCTTCCCCTGTTAGATTCCCGTTGTGCTGTGACATCACCCTTATATGCTGTGTAAAGCATACTTTTTAGTTTATTTTGCAAATGCTGCATCCTTTCCGACTTGTTGTAATTCGGTAACATTTCCACCACTTTCTGCTTATACCGGGGGTCTAGTAGCGTGGACACCCAGTACAGGTCGTTCTCCTTCAGCCTTTTTATACGAGGGTCCCTCAACAGGCACGGCAGCATGAAAGACCCCATTTGCACAAGGTTGGATGCCGAGCTGTTGTGGTTGGTCTTCCTCCTCCTCCTCAAAGCCACATTTCTCTTCTGACTCCTCTTCCTCACAATCCTCTTCCAGCGTTGCCGCAGGTCCAGCAAGCGATGCTGATAAGGCTTTTTCTGGTGGTGATGGTGACCACAACTCTTCCTCTTCACGCTGATCTACAGCCTGATCCAGCACTTTTCGCAGGGCACGCTCCAGGAAGAAAACAAATGGTATGATGTCGCTGATGGTGCCTTCGGTGCGACTGTCACCTCCTCAAAAGGACGCATGAGCCTACAGGCATTGCGCATGAGCGTCCAGTAACGTGGCAAAAAAATTCCCAGCTCCCCAGAGGCTGTCCTAGCACCCCGGTCATACAAATATTCATTAACGTCTTTTTCTTGTTGGAGCAGGCGGTCGAACATTAGGAGTGTTGAATTCCAACGTGTAGGGCTGTCGCAAATCAAGCGCCTCACTGGCATGTTGTTTCGCCGCTGGATATCGGCAAAGTGAGCCATGGCCGTGTAGGAACGCCTGAAATGGCCACACACCTTCCTGGCCTGCTTCAGGACGTCCTGTAAGCCTGTGTACTTATGCACAAAGCGTTGTACGATCAGATTACACACATGTGCCATGCACGGCACATGTGTCAACTTGCCCAACTTCAATGCCGCTATCAAATTTTTTCCGTTGTCACACACCACTTTGACGATATCCAGTTGCTGCGGAGTCAGCCACTTTTCCACCTGTGCGTTCAGGGCGGACAGGAGTGCTTGTCCGGTGTGACTCTCTGCTTTCAAGCAAGTCAAACCCAAGACGGCGTGACACTGCCGTATCCGGGATGTGGAATAGTACCTGGGGAGCTGGGGGGGTGCCGTTGATGTGGAGCAAGACGCAGCAGCACAAGAGGACTCAGCCGAGGAGGTTATGGAAGAGGATGGAGTAGGAGGAGTAGAGGAGGTGGCAGCAGGACTGCCTGCAATTTGTGGCGGTGTCACCAACTCCTCTGCAATGCCACGCATTCCTTGCTTGTCAGCCGTCAGCAGGTTTACCCAATGCGCAGTGTAGGTGATATACCTGCCCTGACCATGCTTTGCAGACCAGGTATCAGTGGTCAGATGGATCCTTGCCCCAACACTGTGTGCCAGACATGCCATGACTTCCTTTTGCACAATCGAGTACAAGTTGGGGATTGCCTTTTGTGAAAAGAAATTCCGGCCGGGTACCTTCCACTGCGGTGTCCCAATAGCTACAAATTTTTTGAACGCCTCAGACTCAACCAGATTGTATGGTAAAAGCTGGCGGGCTAATAGTTCGGTCAAGCCAGCTGTCAGACGCTGGCCAAGGGGGTGACTTGTTGACATTGGCTTCTTACGCTCAAACATGTCCTTGACAGACACATGACTGTGGGCAGATGAGCGGGAACTGCTCAAGGAGGGAGACGGAGTGGCGGATGGTTGAGAGGGGGCAAGAAGGACAGCAGTGGTTGACGTGGCTGAAGATGCTAGACCAGGAGGAGGATGGCGACTTAGAGTAGGCGTGCTGCTTGTACTCATGTGTTGATCCGATAGGCGTTTGTGATGTGAGATCATGTGCCTACGCAAAGCAGTTGTACCTAGGTGGGTGTTGGACCTCCCATGACTCAGTTTCCTTTGGCACAGGTTGCAAATGGCATCGCTGTTGTCCGAGGCAGACACACAAAAAAAATGCCACACTGCTGAGCTCTGCAATGACGGCATTCTGGTGGTGGACACAGCATGCGTTGATTGGCGTGCTGTCGGGCTGACCCCGGGTGCCGATGCATGCTGTCTGACTGTGCCACTAGCTCCTTGCAACGACCCCCCCCTGCTTCCAACTCGTCTCCTCCTCCTCTCTGTCTCCCCATCTGAACTTTCGCCCTGTTCTTCTTCTTGCCGAGCGGGCACCCGCGTGACATCCATGGACGCATCGTCATCATCAACCGCTTCGCTTGTATCTGACAACTCAGAAAAGGAAGCAGCAGCGGGTACAACATCATCATCATCACACCGTACCTCCATGTGTTTAATGCTGCCTGCCTGAGACATATCCCTGTTATCTACATCCTCTAGCAATAATGGTTGCGCATCACTCATTTCTTCAAACGGGTGTGTGAATAACTCCTCTGACATACCAAGTAAAGCGGCTGTGGTGCTAGTTTTGGTGGTGGCGGCAGGCGGGTGAGTGGTATCTTGAGAGGTGCCTGAAGCTAAGCTGGAGGAGGATGGTGCGTCAAGGTTCCGAGCGGAGGCTGTACAAGATTGGGTGTCCTGTGTTAGCCAGTCAACTATGTCCTCAGAACTTTTCAAGTTCAGGGTACGTGGCTTCTGAAAACTGGGCATTATTCTAGGGCAAAAGGGAATCACAGCACCACGACCACGACGGCCCCTGCGGGGTGGCCTGCCTCTGCCTGTCATTTTTTGGGGGATTAGTGGTACTATGCGTGCAAGCTACTGTGAGACCAGATATGATTGGCAATGTGAACTGTAACAGTTCTGCAGAGCACACACTGTAGGCCTGACACACCCGCTTGAAGACAAGTAACTGCTATTCAATCTATAACAGTGAAAAAAAATTTTTTGGTTTTAAAAGCACGCTATAGAGACACCAGATACGATTGGCAATGTGCACTGAAACAGTTCTGGAGAGCACACGCTGAAGGAAGGACTGACAGAGCCGCTTGAAGGACACTGACTGGCTGCTATTAGCTTACACTAGAAACCTTTTTTCTTTGTAAAAGCACGCTATAGAGACACCAGATATGATTGGCAATGTGCACTGAAACAGTTCTGGAGAGCACACACTGTAGGCCTGACACACCCGCTTGAAGACAAGTAACTGCTATTCAATCTATAACAGTGAAAAAAAAAATTTGGTTTTAAAAGCACGCTATAGAGACACCAGATACGATTGGCAATGTGCACTGGAACAGTTCTGGAGAGCACACGCTGAAGGAAGGACTGACAGAGCCGCTTGAAGGACACTGACTGGCTGCTATTAGCTTACACTGGAAACCTTTTTTCTTTGTAAAAGCACGCTAAAGAGACACCAGATATGATTGGCAACTGTCAAAGCACGCTGGCACAGGTCTGCAGAGCACACGCTGAAGTAGGCCTGACACCCAGATGCTTGCAGACAACTAACTGCTCTTCTATTACAGTGAAAAAAAATGATTTATTTTAAATGTAAAGCTTAACCTATTGTAAAAACAGATATGAGTGGTGGCACTGGGCAAGTAGGCACAGTATCTAATGTGAACCTCACACAGAATCTGGCAGGCAGGCACCTGCAATTACATTACACAGGAAAAAAAAAAAAAAAAGCCTTATGTTATAGCCCTAAAAAGGGCTTTTTGGGGTGCTGTCCTTACAGCAGATATCAGATGAGTCCTTCAGGATTGTAGTGGACACTGAATACCCTAGCCTAGCTATCAATTTCCCTATCTAATCAGCAGCAGCTAAACTTTCCCTCCTCTCACTAAGCATGCAGCTTCAGAATGAATCGAAAATGGATGCTGGGAGGGAGGTTGGAGGGTGTGGAAGGGAGGGAGTGCTGCTGATTGGCTGGAATGTGTCTGCTGACCGAGAGGCACAGGGTCAAAGTTTGCCCAATGATGACGAATAGGGGGCGGATCGAACTGCGCATGTGTCCGCCCGCCGCGGCGAACGCGAACACGCTAAGTTCGCCGGGAACTGTTCGCCGGCGGACAGTTCGGTACATCACTAAAGAGGACTCAGCCGAGGAGGTTATGGAAGAGGATGGAGTAGGAGTAGTAGAGGAGGTAGCAGCAGGCCTGCCTGCAAGTCGTGGCGGTGTCACCAACTCCTCTGCAGAGCAACGCATTCCATGCTTGGCAGCCGTCAGCAGGTTTACCCAATGCGCAGTGTAGGTGATATACCTGCCCTGACCATGCTTTGCAGACCAGGTATCAGTGGTCAGATGGACCCTTGCCCCAACACTGTGTGCGAGACATGCCATTACTTCCTTTTGCACAATAGAGTACAGGTTGGGGATTGCCTTTTGTGCAAAGAAATTTCGTCCGGGTACCTTCCACTGCGGTATCCCAATAGCCACAAATTTTTTGAACGCCTCAGACTCCACCAGCTTGTATGGTAAAAGCTGGCGGGCTAATAGTTCAGACAAGCCAGCTGTCAGACGCTGGGCAAGGGGGTGACTTTCTGATATTGGCTTCTTAGGCTCAAACATGTCCTTGACAGACACCTGACTGTGGGCAGATGAGCGGGAACTGCTCAAGGCGAGAGACGGAGTGGCGGATGGTTGAGAGGGGGCAAGGAGGACAGCAGTTGTTTACGTGGCTGAAGATGCTGGACCAGGAGGAGGATGGCGGCTTTGAGTTTGTGTGCTGCTTGTACTCATGTGTTGACCCCACAGGCGTTTGTGATGTGCGATCATGTGCCTACGCAAAACAGTAGTACCTAGGTGGGTGTTGGACTTCCCACGACTCAGTTTCTTTTGGCACAGGTTGCAAATGGCATCGCTGTTGTCAGAGGCAGACACACAAAAAAAATGCCACACTGCTGAGCTCTGCAATGACGGCATTCTGGTGGTGGACACAGCATGCGTTGATTGGCGTGCTGTCGGGCTGACCCCTTGTGCCGATGCATGCTGTCTGACTGTGACACTAGCTCCTTGCGACGACCTCCCCCTGCTTCCAACTCGTCTCCTCCTCCTCTCTGTCTCCCCATCTGAACTTTTGCCCTGTTCTTCTTCTTGCTGAGCGGGCACCCACGTGACATCCATGGACGCATCATCATCAACAACCGCTTCACTTGTATCTAACAACTCAGCAAAGGAAGCAGTAGCGGGTACAACATCATCATCATCATCACACCGTACGTCCATGTGTGTAATGCTGCCTGCCTGAGACATATCCCTGTTATCTACATCCTCTAGCAATAATGGTTGCACATCACTCATTTCTTCAAACGGATGTTGAAATAACTCCTCTGACATACCAAGTGAAGCGGCTGTGGTGCTAGTGTTGGTGGTGGCGGCGGCAGGCGGGTGAGTGGTATCTTGAGAGGTGCCCGAGGCTAAGCTGGAGGAGGAGGGTGCGTCAAGGTTCCGAGCGGAAGCTGTAGAAGATTGGATGTCCTGTGTTAGCCAGTCAACTATGTCCTCAGAACTTTTCAAGTTCAGGGTACGTGGCCTGTGAATACTGGGTATTATTCTAGGGCAAAAGGGAATCACAGCACCACGACCACGATGGCCCCTGCGGGGTGGCCTGCCTCTGCCTGTCATTTTTTTTTTGGATTAGTGGTACTATGCGTGCAAGCTACTGTGAGACCAGATATGAGTGGCACTGTGCAGTGGCAGTGGTTGACAGAGTACACACTGTAGTCCTGACACACCCGCTTGAAGACAACTAACTGCTATTCAATCTATAACAGTGAAAAAATTTTTGGTTATAAATGCACGCTATTGTGACACTAGATATTAGTGGCAATGTGCACTGGAAGAGGTTGGTAGAGTACACGCTGTTGGCCTGACACACAGACGCTTGCAGACAACTAACTGCTATTCAATCTATAACAGTGCAAAAAGTTTTTTGTTTTTAAATGCACGCTATTGTGACACCAGATATGAGTAGCAATGTGCACTGGCAGAGGTTGGCAGAGTACACGCTGAAGGCCTGACACCCAGACGCTTGCAGACAACTAACTGCTATTAGCTTACAGTGAAAAACTTTTTTGCTTTTTAAAGGTACGCTATTGTGACACCAGATATGAGTGGTAAAGTACACTTGCAGAGGTTGGCAGAGTACACGCTGAAGGCCTGACACCCAGACGCTTGCAGACAACTAACTGCTATTCAATCTATTACAGTAAAAACATTGTTTTTGTTTTTAAATGCAAGTTTAAGCTATTGTGACACCAGATATGAGTGGTGGCACTGGGCAAGTGGGCACAGTATCCACTGTGAGCCTGACACACAGACGCTTGCAGACAACTAACTGCTATTCAATCTATTACAGTGAAAAAAAAGTTTGTGGGTTTTTAAATGCACGCTATTGTGCCACCAGATATGAGTGGCACTGTGCACACTGGCAGAGTACACGCTGTTGGCCTGACACACAGACAACTAACTGCTAATTAATCTATTACAGTGAATTTTTTATTTTTTTTTAAATGCAAGCTTAAGCTATTGTGACACCAGATATGAGTGGTGGCACTGGGCAAGTGGGCACAGTATCCACTGTGAGCCTGACACAGAAGCTGGCAGGCAGGCAACTGCAATTACATTACACAGAAAAAAAAAGCAGACTGATGTTCAAGCCCTATAAAGTGCTTTTTGGGGTGCTGTACTTACAGCAGAGATCAGATGAGTCCTTCAGGACTGTAGTGGACACTGAATACCCTAGCCTAGCTATCAATTTCCCTATCAAATGAGCAGCAGCTACACTTTCCCTCCTCTATCTAAGAATGCAGCTTCAGAATTAATCTAAAATGGATGCTGTACAGGAGGTGGGAGGGTCTGGAAGGGAGGGTCTGCTGCTAATTTGCTGGAATGTGTCTGCTGACCGTGAGGCACAGGGTCAAAGTTTACTCAATGATGACGAATAGGGGGCGGATCGAACCGCGCATGTGTTCGTCCGCCGTGGCGAACGCGAACACGCTATGTTCGCCAGGAACTATTCGCCGGCGAACAGTTCGGTACATCACTAACTATCGCTGTATTTTTCCCAATTAATTTATTCAACCAGGTAATCAAGATCTAATCCAGGTTTTCATACCTGGAAAAAGAGTGCAATCTACTGGTCAGAGTTCCCAGGTGCCAAATTGCTCATTACATATTAACATAAGCCCAGAACCAATTAAAAGCCATATTTTAATCACACATACGTCTCAGTTAACGGGCAGGAACTGATGAGGGGGAAATAATTGTTAAATGGGGAAATACATTAGAGAAAGGAATCAGTAGGGCCATCAATATGAGCTTCATAGACTATCAAAAAGATCATCAAAATACGATCCAGTAAGAGGCTGAATGAGGGAAATAGAATGAGCTACAGAGCACCCCGAGAGGAGAATCCATAATTGAATTAATTTGCCATAAAATGTTAGTAATGTATAAAGGTTTCTCTTTATTTTTAAATATATAAAAAAATATGACCGTTACATGCCTATATATATTGTTAACTGAACCTATCCCATTAAGGAAGTATTAATAGAAAAGTTATATCTTATATATCAGTTCAACATATGATAGAAAAGTTATATCTTATGGAACGGTCAAAATTTTTTTGGGGAGGAGATGTCTGGCCTATTTAAACCCAGACCTCCTCCCCTTACCTGCACTTGAGTTCCAGCGTTCACTTCCAGGTCGAGTATACAGGCCATACTGACCGGCACCGCTTCACGGAGGTCCTGCTCCCACTGAGAGTCCCCTCTGCCAGACGCCTGTCCGTTCCACACCGTTTTTTGTCCACTGGCATCATGCCTCTTCATGCCACACAGTGAGGCTATACAGACAGGTGCCTCTCAGCACGCCGTCTGCACCATCGGACACCTGTCGGGTCCACAAACAGTAAGTTTCCTGGTGGGTGCCTCTTAGCACGCCGTCAGGACCAGTAGCTCGGTCCTCTTCCTACTCAACGGGTTACCCTGTCACCACACTAACAATGCACGGACCGCACCCCATATACACCCCCCGCGTCGGCGCGCGTGTTTTACCGAATGGGTTCATTCGGCAGATTTAACTACTCACAGCAACACTGCTCACATAAATCTTGCTATTTCGTGCCACGTACAGCACTTTAATTTCAGCTATTTATGAGTAGTCTTAAAGTAAAGGGTAAGGGCTTTCACTTGCATGCCCCTTATTTCAGCAGAATTTCAGCCATTTGTTTAAGAGATTTGCAGGTGATTAAGCTAATATCGCCACCATGTGGCCTGTCAAATTAATTATTTTGTTAAATACTATGCTTTATGTCTGGGTTAGGTTTGATTCCTGATTGAAGTATGGTTTTCTTCAGCCAGGATTATTTGGTTTTACGTTGTGCCCTTATCTCCAGTTACACTTACACCATTCTGGACACATTCCCATTAGTGTTCCCAGTGGGTCATTAGGTCCCTCTCTACAAGAGTCCATTCTCAAGCTCAACCACACTAGCTGGGCCAGGTACATAGTTATTTTACCTGCCATCAATTCATTATGCTCCTATTCCCCTACATTCCTTTGGGATAGATCAACTGGCTATGAAGGGTAATGGTGCTGTCCATAATCTAGTTTAAAGGTAATTCGATCCCGCGAGGCCAACTCCGATCCTCAAACGGAGGTAGTAGCCTATTGTCCCAACTCATAGTTAGAGCCTCGCTTCAACCTCTATAGGTTGTTAGACACTGGTCACAGCCACTTGTATTGAAGCTCTTGTTTGTCGCCAAGAGGCCAACATTCCTCTCACTCCGTTCGGTGGCCTCAGTCCCTCGGCCCAATTTATATCTAGAGCCTCTCAAAGCCACTTGGCAAATTAGTAGGGCCTCACCTATCCCAGGTTTAGCTAATTTCTTCACCAGTTGGGCACTAAGTAAGTGCCCAATGATACCAGGGGAGGCACCCTTGGGCGCAAACCATTCATCAATCTTGTGAGCTCTATTCTACTTAGCGCACTCATATTTTATCATACTATTTTATTTTATTCTTTGTAGATCTACAGCTGTATCCTCATTTTGCATATATTTATTCTATATTGGAGGGATTATTGCTGGGATATCCCTGGAGGAAGCTGTCACCTATTAGGTTATAGGGTTAGGCATGATGCTCTAACAATACATGATGGTATTTGCAGTGTTGCTTGTGGATTACGCCACATCCGCTCACTGTTTCTCTGCTACACCAAATCATGTGCTCTACCCTCCTTTTCACAGGCCATGACTTTCAGAAGTTAACTTCAACAACTGTCCTTTACCTATTACTCATCCTTCCCCTTTACTAGTCGAGTTATACTTAGTTTAGAAGTACCATTTACTATGCTCCGAAGCACGCGAGTACATATGGCCCTACTTCCTTCCCTCAGCGCTCAAATATCCCAAGTTTTTCCGCAGCCTCCTTCAGCAGCCCAATTTGCAGTGTACATAACTGGATTCAATTGGTAAAGGACTGCCCATAGGAAGACTCCAGTGTACCAGACAGCTTGGAGACCGTCTCTGGCCAAGGCCTGTCATCACAGGTATCTTCAGAGTCTCCTTGATTCTCTGAACCTTGTCAGACACACCATACTATGAGGTTGCGACTACATTATTGGACTACTCCACTTACTCCCTGGTTATCCCCGTACACTAATCCTGCCATGCTCATCACGTCTGGTCTAACAGACCTGTCCAGGTGGTCAAAATGTTTCTCTCTTATAAGAATGGGAAGCCACGTCCATTTCTCAGTCTGTTAATTCCCTTGTTATACAACCGATACAGCTGCTCTTACTCATCAGGTTTTATCACTTGTACGAATGTTCTCGGTGTACACAAAATGGCTGCTGATGCATTATCCCGCTTCAGGAGTTTGTCTGGCATCACCCCACAGCAACCAAACATGCGACCAGACCTACTAATTTCAATAGATCAAATCCAGGGGCTCTCTTAGCACTAAGAAAAACTTGTCCCAATGGGCTTGTCAGATAACACCAGGGAAACTTGCGACAGAGTGTTCAAGTTGTTTTCCAAATTTGTGACAGACTTTCAGATTAAACGAGTTTCTATTGAATCATTGGTCACATACCTTTTGCCCAGTGGCGTACATACCAGGGTCGCAGGGGTCGCGGCTGCGACCGGGCCCGGCCCACCAGGGGGCCCGGCCGCCCTGCGACCCAGGTATGTACGCTCTGGGCCAGCCTCTTCTGCTGGGGGGCCCAGGAGCCGGCCACCTCCGGGCCCCCCAAGGCTGGCCCTGTTGTCACCCGGCTGGCTGGCGGGCGCGCGAGGGAGCACTGTCCCCTGAGTGCTCCCTCTTCAGCTCCCTCGTGCACCGCACTGAAACCGGAGCCGGAAGATTACGTCATCTTCCGGCTCCGGCATCAGTACGCGGCGCGCGAGGGAGCTGAAGAGGGAGCACTCAGGGGACAGTGCTCCCTCGCGCGCCCGCCAGCCAGCCGGGTGACAGCAGGGCCAGCAACACCACTGGACCCCAGGGAATCCCCCCAGCTCTCCCACAGGTAAGGAGGCTGGGGGGATTAAATAAAAAAAAAAAAAGTTTGAGTGTGTTAGTGTTAGTGAGTGTTAGTGAGTGTGTGTGTTAGTGAGTGTGTGTGTTAGTGTGTGTGTCTGTTACTGAGTATGTTTGTGTGCGTCTGTCACTGAGTGTGTGTCTGTCAGTAAATGTGTGCGTCTGTTCATGAGAGTGTGTGTGTGTGTGTGTCTTAAGCACTTACCTTTCTCCAGCGCCGGACTCCCTTAACGCTGGGGATCTCTCCGTCCCCATCCGCCTCTCAGCTCCGAATGCACATGCGTGGCAAGAGCCACGCGTGCATTCAAACCGCCCATAGGAAAGCATTACTCAATGCTTTCCTATGGACGTTCAGCGTCTTCTCACTGTGATTTTCACAGTGAGAATCGCAGAAAATCCTCTAGCGGCTGTCAATGAGACAGCCACTAGAGGCTGGATTAACCCTCAGTGAAACATAGCAGTTTCTCTGAAACTGCTATGTTTTCAGCTGCAGGGTTAAAACTAGAGAGACCTGGCACCCAGACCACTTCATTGAGCTGATGTGATCTGGGTGTCTGTAGTGGTCCTTTAAGTGTATGTGTTTATACATGCACTGGCATACATACCGCGGTCGCACGGGTCGCAGCCCTGCGACCAGGTGCCCGCCGCCATGTGTTTCAGCCCCAGCCTGCGCAGAGTAAGCGCTCGCGCAGGGGGAGGCAGGGGGAGGGGGGGCCCCGGATCAGTTTTCGCACCGGGGCCCCATGGGTTGT
This sequence comes from Pelobates fuscus, assembly GCF_036172605.1. Classification (NCBI taxonomy): domain Eukaryota; kingdom Metazoa; phylum Chordata; class Amphibia; order Anura; family Pelobatidae; genus Pelobates; species Pelobates fuscus. The sequence continues at coordinate 112,011,518 of NC_086319.1, read as the reverse complement.
GTGTACGCCACTGCTTTTGCCACATTTCTCTAAAACTAGCTCACAATACCTTTAATGTATACCTTATTGTCATGTTTTTTTCTTTAACAAATGCCAAACAAAAAAAATAAGAACCACTCACTTTTTATTTTGAGGCAGTTTCAGCACGGCAAACTGATGTGGCAGCAAAGCAGAGAGATAAACTGACAGTCCTTGAAAATAGAAGTTTAGGTGATGTGTCCAGAGTTAGTCCCTAAGCAATGTCCTTTATCCAGTCTGAGGTCGTTCAATAGGAGATCAAGCAGTATTGAAGGAAATTCCAAAAACAGAGTCAAGGCCAGTCTGAATTAGTTAACAAGGTAATCCAAGATATAGGGGTATGAAGAGGAGATTTCAGAAGGGGTCCGGTGATGGAACACACAGTCTCTCTAGGAGTGATCCAAATGATTAGGAAGGAAGTTCATCAGGCAGATTAACACATTAATTGTGCACTGAGGTGTTGGAGATTGGAGTTTAAATAACCAAAGGGGTGTGTATTTCCATGTTGTCTTAAAGGGACAGTAATAAACAAATACAATTCCTGACCCTTGTAGGTATACAACACCATATGCTTATTACATTCCTTAATAATTCACCTTTCCTGTTATCTTATCCCATAAAGAGCATAGTGTAGAAGTTAAACTTTTCTCAAAACCCACAGCGATTGCCAATTGTCAGCTCTAAAGTTTGAGTTTAACTACTTGACACTGCACCTTCAAACAAACCTCATCACTTATAGGCTTGTCAAATTCTTCAACAATACTCGAGTTACACGGTAAACCGCTAACAACACACAAGTTCGTCCTGTACCTGTGAACTCTGCTAGTTAGGTTGGGTTTAGTCCAACCTATTACTTCGGTCATTCATTCCGCATTAGAGCAGCTTGATCAGCCAGTCTTATGGTTCCAACTCACATAATTAAGAAATGGGCCGCTGGAAATCAGTCACTCATTGCAGGTGCATACCACGTCCAGGAAGGAAATTAAAATAGTTAATACCATTACTTTGTAAGTATAGTTTCTGGTTTGATAAGTATTATCTTTTTGCCCTCTTTATTACAGGCCTAACCACTCGTTGTTTCCGGCACACCACTACCGACTTATAGTATAATAATACTTATTCATGATTGGCTATGGTTTCCGACCACAAATGTAAAGACGTTAGCCTTTCTGACCACAAATTGAATATATATATATATATATATATATATATATATATATATATATATACTAAAGCTAGAAGGAACCTTAAATTATATAAGCTTATGTTTTAAATCAATAGGGTTAAAGTTAAAGAAAGTTGTGGCCTACCATTGCACAAAGATATATATCAGGTTGCTCTAGATAAATTTTATTGGCATAGACTTGGCAGGATTGGTTCATATTTAAGCTGATTAATAAACCAACAATAGTTTCCTTAGCTCAAGACGTTCCATACTGTTTTTAGAGAAAAGGCAGTGTTTACATTGCCCCCTAGTGATACCCCATGTGGCCACTCCTCAGATGGCCAATGTAGGTGCTTCCTATGGCAGTGCTACACAGAATTATTAATTAATTTTATTTTTTATTCAAGGGACACTATAGTCACCAAAACAACTTAATATTAATAAAGCAGGTATGGTGTATAGATCATGCCCCTGTAGTCTCACTGTTGCATTCTCTGCCTTTGAGGAGTTAAATCACTTTGTTTATGCAGCCCTAGTCACACCTCTCTGCATGTAACTTACACAGCCTTCCTAAACACTTTCTGTAAATAGTCATCTAATGTTTACACTTACTTTATTGCAAAATCTGTTTTATTTAGAATTTCTTATATCCTGTTTTGTTAATAGCTTGCTAGACCCTGCAGGACTCTCCTGTGTGGGATTAAAGTTCAATTTACAGAGCAGGAGATAAACACTTTTAAAGTAAGCTAACATCTGATTGAAAATAAAAAACATTTTGTTTTCATGCAGGCTGTGTGAGTCACAGCCAGGGGAGGTGTGACTAGGGCTGCATAAACAGAAACAAAAGTGATGCAATTCCTAAATGGCAGAGAATAGAGCAGTGAGACTGCAGGAGCATGATCTCTACAGCAAAACTGCTTCATTAAGCCAAAGTTGTTTTGGTGATTATAGTGTCCTCAATGCATCTCTATGAGGAGGTGCTGATTGGCCAAACCAGCATTTGGCCCTGCCCCCATCCCACCCTCTTGCAGATTTCAGCCAATCCAATGCTTTACCTAAGAGGGGCTAAGGAGGGTGGGTGTAAGCCACCTAAATGGTGGTTTTAACACTATAGGGTAAGGAATACATGTTTGTCTTCCTGACCTATAGTGTTCCTTTAATTCTGTATGCTGGGTTCTGTTGGGAAGTTTGTATCTCTGTCTAATCATCCCAAAACTGATAAGCTTCTAGATGTAAGGAGGTGTAACGTTGTTCTTTAGGATTATCTGATACATTAATTGACTTGATGATTTGAAACAATATCTAGGTGTAGCAAATTGATTATAATTGTGTTGTTTTTGTTGCATTGGGTTTTATAGTGTGTATTATTAGACTTATATATATTTTAAGCAAAGTCTCTTTATTTGCCATCTGCTGTTTGTAGCGGAGAGCCGATCTTGCACAGCTATTCTCCACTAGAGATTCCAGTGAGGCTCAGGAACAAGGTGATGTTAAGTCCATAGGCAAGGTTTCCAGCAGGTAAAGTAATACAGCAGTATCCCCATCGCAATCCCAATAACTGGACGACACACAGTTTCAGGAGTAGACTGACAAGCTTTATTCCACAGTTCCTTATAAAGCCCTCTCCCATGCAAGGGAGGAGGTTCTATCACTTAAGACATTATCCAATCTCTAAGTAGTAACCTCCCACAGATCTCCTCCCCTCCTCTAGCATCATAATCCCCTTATTGTGTACACAGTTTTCCCCGAGTTTTGGATGTACCCTAAATACTTGGGGTACATCCACAAATCCAACATCCCCAGATAGCTCTATTCTGGGGGACCAACATACTTAAAAATTAGCCCATTCGGATGAATGGTTCGTGAGATATGGGGTTCCAAAGATTTGACCGACCGCATGGGTAAAGTATCCGAAAACAGTTCCATGCATTTTGGCCCTGCGGTCGGTCACAAACAAGGGAATGAAAACAGGCGAATTGCCTGTGTTATAGAGCCTGGAGAGGGTTTGAATGAATTCCCTTGTTTATGGGGCTCTTTCTACCGAACGGCGGGTCATTCGGTAGTTTCCATACGAATTTCTGGAAGTATGGAGGTCTCAGCGGTGTTTGCCTAGTCAAGTGTCCGATTTTAGTTCCAGACACTCGACGGCAAAACACCGCTGTTCGGTAGTTTAAGATGGCCGCCGCCACGTGTTTGTTTCCCGAATGGCGGCCACCCAGAGGACAAAGACCACACTGCACTGATTGCCAATTACCTGTTTGCAACATTGTTGCAAACGGTAATTGGAGGCACACTCATTCCTGGGTGGTCTGGTTGTTCGGTAGTTTCATTCCCTTGTTTTATTTGAATGATTCTACCGAACAACTAGAGGAATACAATTCTTTACATACATTTAACTGTCATTATACCCGGATACCATGCTTTCTATACATGTACATACACATTAAACCAGCCATATGACCAAATACACTTATTCTCATACATGTCGTGGGACAGCCCGGTACCAATCCGCTACACTGCTCCCCCTTGCCCACAAGCCGGCATACACAGTCTGATCCAACACGGATCGGCTTGGGGATGTCCGGGGGCTCACGGATCATTTCTCTAAGTCAGTTTGTCTTGACAACCCGTCAGCATTTCCATTCTGCTTACCCGGCCGGTACTGGATATTAAAGTCAAAAGGCTGTAGCGCCAAACTCCAGCGCATCAGCCTGGCGTTGTCTCCAGCCACCCGGTTCAGCCAGACTAACGGGTTGTGATCCGTGAGCAAGGAAAAGGGCTGTCCATATAAATAGGGTTGTAGCTTCTTTAGGGCCCACACCACAGCCAGGCATTCCTTTTCGATGGCGGCGTAGCTTACTTCTCGAGGTAACAGTTTGCGACTGATGTAAGCCACTGGATGTTCCCCGCCATCGGCCCCGACTTGACTCAGTACTGCCCCCAATCCAAACATAGAAGCGTCTGTGTGAACAAGAAAACGTTTAGTTGGATTGGGAGCTGCCAAGACAGGGGCATTTATCAGTGCATTTTTCAATTGTTGGAATGCCTGCTCACACTCCGGGGTCCAGTTTACTTGGCGGGGAAGGTTCTTACGGGTCAGGTCAGTGAGGGGTTTGGCCAGGGCGCTATAATTGGGAACAAACTTCCGGTAATACCCTGCTGTCCCTAGAAACGCTAAAACCTGGGTCTTAGTCCTAGGGGTGGGCCACTGGGCTACAGCCTCTACTTTGGCGGGTTCGGGTTTTTGTTTACCGCACCCTACTCTATGTCCCAGGTATTGTACCTCAGCCATGCCGATACTACACTTGGCCGGCTTCAAGGTCAGACCTGCTTCCCTTATCCTATCTAGTACAGCTCCGATGTGAGCTAAGTGTTCCTGCCACGTATTGCTAAAAATAGCAATATCGTCCAGGTAGGCACATGTATAGTCCTGGAATCCATCTAGGAGTCGATCCACCATCCTTTGGAAGGTGGCTGGGGCGTTTTTCATCCCAAATGGCATGACCTTAAACTGGTACAAGCCAAATGGGGTGACAAAGGCCGACTTCGGGATGGCGTCTGGGGCCAGGGGGATTTGCCAATACCCTTTACACAAGTCAATAGTGGTGAGGTATTGGCCCCTGGCCATTCTGTCCAGTAACTCGTCTATCCGGGGCATCGGATAGGCGTCAGATACAGTCTTCTCGTTCAATCTCCTATAGTCCACGCAGAAGCGGGTCGTACCGTCTCGCTTTGGTACGAGGACTACAGGAGATGCCCAAGGACTGTCTGAGGGTTCAATCACCCCCAGTTGGAGCATTTCGTCGATCTCCTTACGCATGTTTGCCCGTACCGCTTCTGGAATGCGGTATGGCGTCTGGCGCATGGGTAGTTGCCCTGGGGTCTCGACCCGGTGAGTTGCCAGAGGCGTGTATCCAGGTACATTAGAGAACGTGTCGCGTCTCTCTTCCAATAGTTGCTGTACCTCGATCCGCTCCTGTGGGCTCAGCCGATCTCCCAGCGTAACCTCCCCTAAATCTCCGGACAGCTGCCCATCCCCCAGCAAATCGGGGAGGGGTAAGCTGTCAAACTCTTCCGTGTTAGGGGCACAGATGGCGGTTACCTCCTCAGTACGCTCGTGGTAGGGCTTCAGCATGTTCACATGGAGCATGCGTCGCCCCCCAGTCCCTGTGCAGGGGCCGATAATATAGGTGGTATCGCATCTTTGCTCCACCACCTTATATGGGCCCTGCCAGGCGGCCTGTAACTTATCATGTCGGACAGGTTTTAAAATTAGTACCTTCTGCCCGACCTGAAAGCTACGGTCCCTGGCTCCCCGATCATACCATGTACGCTGGCGGGTCTGGGCCTCCTGAAGGTTTTCCCGTACCGTCTTGGTCAACGCTTCTAGGCGGTCCCGAAAGGCCAACACATATGGTAGGATGGGAGTGCCATCTGTGCTCCGGTCTCCCTCCCAATGCTCTCTAATAAGATCCAATGGGCCTCGGACCCTCCTTCCAAACAATAATTCAAACGGGGAGAACCCTGTGGATTCCTGCGGCACCTCCCGGTATGCAAATAGGAGGTGTGGCAGGAATCGTTCCCAGTCCTTGTGGGTCTCTGCGAAGGTTCGGAGCATCTGCTACAAGGTACCATTGAATCGTTCGCAGAGCCCGTTCGTCTGGGGGTGGTAAGGGGCGCTGATAATAGGCTTAATGCCACAGATCCTCCAGAGGTGTTGGGTGAATTCTGCGGTAAACTGGGTACCCTGATCCGAGATAATCTCCCTGGGTAATCCCATCCGGGAGAATATCCGCATGAGGGCATCCGCGACCGTCTCAGCGTGGATGTTGGTCAGAGCCACTGCTTCTGGATACCTGGTGGCATAATCTACGACCGTTAAAATATACCGTTTTCCTGACGGGCTAACTTTATTGAGGGGGCCTATCAGATCCACCGCTATTCGGCTAAAAGGTTCCTCTATTATGGGTAAGGGGTGAAGTTTAGCCTTCCTGCGATCCCCCCTTTTTCCCACTCTCTGGCAGGTATCGCAAGTCGTGCAATATCTGCGTACTTCCTGGCTAATCCCTGGCCAGAAGAAACTCTGGGTTAGTCTGTACCTGGTGCGACTAACCCCTAGATGTCCGGATAGCGGAATATCATGCGCTATCCGGAGTAATTCAGCCCGGTACCGCTGTGGTACCACTAATTGTCTCCTCGCTATCGGGTCTAACCCCGTAATCTGTTTGGTTGTTTCCCTGTATAAAAGTTGTTTATCCCAGATAAACTTCTCTCCCTCCGCCCCGGGGGAACCCGTGCCAACCTTGTCCCTATACACCTGAAGCGTGGGGTCTGTTGCGACTTCAGCTACAAATTCATTAGGTGGAGCCCAGGGGACACATTCTAGAGGGGGGGTAGGGTTGCTTACCTGGACCTCCGGCAGTGTGTTGTGGTCCTGGGTGCGGGCCTGTTGTCGGGTGACTACAGGGTTGACCTCTCCTGTGGTGGGTGACTGGGGCTCAAAAGCAGAAGTGAGCCTCCCCAGATCGTTCCCCAATAAAACCTCCGCCGGTAAATGTGGCATCAACCCCACCTCCACTTCCCCTGCCCCCGCTCCCCAATGTAAATGTACCCTTGCTGTAGGTAGCCGGTACACTGCTCCCCCAGCTACCCGGACGGCAACAGTTTTGTTCAGTTTTGCCTGATCTGAAATCAGGTGGCTCTGTACCAAAGTGATGGTGGCTCCCGAATCTCGTAATCCCCGGACTGCTGTACCATTCAGATATACCGTCTGTCGATGGTGCCGTAGATTATCCACATTGGCCTGGACCGGATCTGCCTCGTGCAGTACCTCCCATTGTTCCACAGTAGTAATGGGGACTGCGGAACCATATGGGGTGGTGACTAGGTCCTGGTAGTGGTGGGCTGCGGCCGCCCTGGGTGGAGGTGGGCCTGGACGAATCCAGGTGGAACGGTCCCGTAGCTGTGGGCATTCCCTTTTATAATGTCCCCACTTCTGGCAGTGATGACAGGGGCCAGCGGTGGGTTGTCGGAACCGGGGCTGTGCAGCGGGTGGTGGAGGTGGTGGTAGCGGTCTCGGTGGAGCTGGGGTGTAGTTGTTTCCCCCGAATGTTTTAAAGGTTGCTTTTGGAGCTGCAGGTTTTTGTGACCTGCGTGCATCCAGGTAGTCATCCGCTTTCCTAGCCGCCTCGGTAAGGGAAGTAGGGTTTCTGTCCCTTACCCATTCCTGGACCTCATTGGTTACTCCCTCATAGAACTGCTCCATCAGCAACATTTGTATTACATCCTCCATAGAACGTGCCTTGCTAGCTTGCACCCACCCGAGCGCTGCCCCCTGTAATCGGCATGCCCACTCTGCGTGCGAGTCCTTCTCTGTTTTCTTTAGATCCCGGAACCTCCGCCGGTATGCCTCGGGTGTTATAGCATACCTGGCGAGTATAATTTCTTTCACTTTACTGTAATTCCTTATTTCGTCATTAGGTACAGTCCGATATGCCTCTGCTGCCCTCCCGGTTAACCTTCCGGCCAAAATAGGTACCCAGTCCTCTGCGTTAATTTTATGCAGTGCACACAGTCTTTCAAAGTCTTGCAGGAAAGCGTCTATATCTTCCTCTGCCTCCACATATGTTTTAAAAGCCTGGTATGGTATTTTAGGCTTACCTTCCTGTGGCACATTAATTGCAGAGCTTTGTTCTGGTGCCTGTGTCCTTAGGATGAATTCTTGTACCTCGGCCATTGTCCTGGTAACAATTTCTGTTGGGGGGTTTTCCCCATAAAAGGATAGCCTGAACTGAACCTGCCTCTGGAATTCCGATCCTTGTGGTGTTCCTCCCGGCTCCCTCTGTGCCGGAACTGAATCGCCCTCCATTCTGTACTCTGCCATGAGTTCTGTAACAAGTACTGCTTTCTTCTTATTGCTGGCTTGTATACCCCTTGCCTCTAGGAGGTCCTTTAGCGTGGAGCGTTTTAGCGCAGAAAAATCAATCTCCATCCGTACTCCATTTACGCTTGTTCCTCTGTGAGTTTGGATCCCACCGCTGCCAACCAATGTAGCGGAGAGCCGATCTTGCACAGCTATTCTCCACTAGAGTTTCCAGTGAGGCTCAGGAACAAGGTGATGTTAAGTCCATAGGCAAGGTTTCCAGCAGGTAAAGTAATACAGCAGTATCCCCATCGCAATCCCAATAACTGGACGACACACAGTTTCAGGAGTAGACTGACAAGCTTTATTCCACAGTTCCTTATAAAGCCCTCTCCCATGCAAGGGAGGAGGTTCTATCACTTAAGACATTATCCAATCTCTAAGTAGTAACCTCCCACAGATCTCCTCCCCTCCTCTAGCATCATAATCCCCTTATTGTGTACACAGTTTTCCCCGAGTTTTGGATGTACCCTAAATACTTGGGGTACATCCACAAATCCAACATCCCCAGATAGCTCTATTCTGGGGGACCAACATACTTAAAAATTAGCCCATTCGGATGAATGGTTCGTGAGATATGGGGTTCCAAAGATTTGACCGACCGCATGGGTAAAGTATCCGAAAACAGTTCCATGCATTTTGGCCCTGCGGTCGGTCACAAACAAGGGAATGAAAACAGGCGAATTGCCTGTGTTATAGAGCCTGGAGAGGGTTTGAATGAATTCCCTTGTTTATGGGGCTCTTTCTACCGAACGGCGGGTCATTCGGTAGTTTCCATACGAATTTCTGGAAGTATGGAGGTCTCAGCGGTGTTTGCCTAGTCAAGTGTCCGATTTTAGTTCCAGACACTCGACGGCAAAACACCGCTGTTCGGTAGTTTAAGATGGCCGCCGCCACGTGTTTGTTTCCCGAATGGCGGCCACCCAGAGGACAAAGACCACACTGCACTGATTGCCAATTACCTGTTTGCAACATTGTTGCAAACGGTAATTGGAGGCACACTCATTCCTGGGTGGTCTGGTTGTTCGGTAGTTTCCTTCCCTTGTTTTATTTGAATGATTCTACCGAACAACTAGAGGAATACAATTCTTTACATACATTTAACTGTCATTATACCCGGATACCATGCTTTCTATACATGTACATACACATTAAACCAGCCATATGACCAAATACACTTATTCTCATACATGTCGTGGGACAGCCCGGTACCAATCCGCTACACTGTTCATAAGTGTTTATATGACCGCTTAAACCAAAGAACTACTGGGTCCCTGAAGGATGTATGTGTGTGTGAATATCACTAGATATTATATCTATATTCTATGTATATACAACCTTACATTACCCAACCTGATATTGTATTAAACTCAGAATATATCAGAGCAGTTATTTACTCAAAAGCATTGAGCCTATTCAATGGCTCAGTAGATTAACTTTGTTTGGATAAGGTACATACAAAGCTCATGAGTTAGTAAATAGGCTCTATGCTCTTCTCTGCCAGCTAGGGCAATTTTAGTGGCCCCAGACTTTTTGATAAGTTGTTTCCAACTTCAGCACTGCAAACAGCTATTTAAATAGCCATTTAAATGTATTTATTTATTATGCCAATAACTAGGGTTAAATCACTGCCCACACAAAGAAACCCAAGTATAAATAGATACCTGGAGTTCCCCTCTGTCAGCAGGGGACATTTTTAGGGCCTCCAGGGTCACGTGAACGTGTGTGTGACGTCACAACGGCGACGCACATGGATGTTCTGGGGTCAGAGGCCAAGCTCTGACCAATCACAGTACAAGGAGGGGTTTAAATACCCCTCCTTGTACTGTGATTGCCCTGTCGTGGTTTCAGTTCCTGTTTCCCGAGAGTGCGTTTTCCTTGTTCTTGTGATTTGATCTTCCCGTTATTTTGACTTGGCTATTCCTGACTACTCTTATCTCTGGTTTCCCTGACTTGGCTTTCCTTATCAATCTCATGTATTTCTGGCTTCCATGACCTCAGCTTTCCCTTGACCATTCTCAGTCTTTCAACGTATTAACCCGGTTATTCTAAGGACCGGTTTATGTTCTATCTATCTTTTATAGTCTATGTAGATATTATATAGTTTTGTGTGTTGGACCACACTGGTAGTCGTGACAGTTTTGCAGTCAATCAAGGGTATTTTACAACCTCCCTTCTCAGAAATCTGATTGTAGTCATTGATATCTTCCTTTTTCTGCTCTGTCCAGGTAGTGTAACCACTGTTCCTTCAACTTTAAACTTGCAAACTATGTTTCCAACTGTGTCTCTAGGAACATTCAGTGCCTTTGCTATCTTTTTGTATCCTGTTCCTAGTTTGTGAAGGGCCATTATCTCTTCTCTTAACTTTGTGGATCATTCTTTTGACTTAGCCATATTTTTAACATACAGTCAAATGTAACACTCCACAAAACCCTAGGCAGTTCAGGTATTTCAAGTGTCACAGCTAAGGAACACCTGGTGCAACTAATGAAGCCCTTGATAAAATGCATCAGGTGTGCCTGAGACAACTCCTGGTTTGCATATTTGTGCTGTTGTAAGGGATTCTATTCAAGATGTTGAATACGTTTGAGACTGGAGAAGTCATTATAAGTTAAATTTTCAGTTGAATTTGGGGAAATTTCTTGAAGCATTCATTCTGTTGAGCTGTTTCTATAGCTTTTGTTTGATTTGATCATACCACACAGCTGAAAGTCTATACATTTTGACAATAAACCTGATTTTAATGATTACAACTGAATGCACAATGCTCTTACAAAGCACTAGTGCTATTTGTCACCCATGTTAAAATTGGTGTAGGAGCTACCAATACTGGGGTAATGTGACATAGTGGTGGATATAGCATGAAATGGCCATGTGGAAATGAATCTAAATATTTGTATTGCTTAGTTAGGTGATTTTAAGTAGCCTTGTTAAATTTAAAACTGTATTTTTGTGTGAGCTATTCTGTAGTGTGTGGGTAATGTGTATTCCAGAAATGTGTGCCCCCCAACTCCCTCCTTTTTTCTATTTGAGTGCCAAATGTATGTCAGTATGTGTATCTGTCTGTGTGTTTGTGCTCATGTGTATCTGTGTGTCATTGTGTGCATCTATGTGTGTGTATCTATATGCGTGTGTCTGTATATATATATATCATACCACCTAACTCAGGGGTTCTGAGACTCGGGACACCGGTCGGAGGTATGTAAATGGTTTGGACCAATTACACAAATGCATCACTAGCTATGTCCCAAAAGTGGCGGACCCATCAGAAAGGTCGACACATTGGGAGCAAGACATGCAGGGAGCACAGTTTCAGTGCCCTAAACATAGTGTGAGGATGTTAAACGATGTGGTCGTGCTATGACTGTTGGAGACATTTGTCTGGTGTCCCTAAAAGTGGGACAGCAGGGAACTAAGGTAGGATGCTAGGACAGGACTTAAAACTCAGGACTGTCCCATCAAAATTGGGACAGTTTGGAAGCATGATATTTGTGTGTCATTGTGTGTATCTCTTATCTGTTTGTCTGTGTATGTCAGTATTTGTATCTGTCTTTGTATGTTTGTATCTGTGTGTCATTGGCACATCAGCAGAATCGTGCCCAGGGCCAAATAATGTTAAAGATTGGCACCTGTAATCGCTAAATATTTATTATTGCTGCAATACTTTTTACTGTTTTGAAACACAAATATTTGTGTTCAGCGAAGTCTCCCGAGTACAGCAGTACCCCTCATGTACAGGTTTTATGGTGTTTTCAAAAATTACAGCGTCAAATATAAGGCTTGTGTTTCATTTTTTTCACATTAAAATTCGCCAGATTGCTTACGTTGCCTTTATGACCCCATGGTAGCCCAAGAATGAAAATTACCCCTATGATGGCATACTATTTGCAATAGTAGACAACCCAAGGTATTGCAAATGGGGTATGTCCAGTCTATTTTAGTAGCCACTTAGTCACGCTATATTTGACCCAAAACACCATAAAACCTGTACATATGGGGTACTGTTTTACACGTGAGACTTTGCTGAATACAAATATGTGTATTTTATTGCAGTAAAAGCAAACAGTATTATGACATTGACAGTTAAAATGTCATGTAGAACTAAAAAAAATCAAACAAATCTTATTTTCTCCCATTTTTTTCATATTAAATTATGTTTCATAGCTAAATATTTGATATTAAATGAAAGCCCTGTTTCCCCTGAATAAAATGATATATAATAAGGGGGGTGCATTTAATATGAAAGAGGTGAATTACGGTTGGACAGACATATAGCGCAAATGCCAGGTTTTGTTTACATTTTGTTTCGTTCACAACTTCTACATTTGGCTGCAGTCTTAAGGGGTTAAGATAAATTACATCTGTTTGAAAGTGAAACCAGTTTTATTTTCATGCAGGCTCTGTCAATCATAGCCAGGGGAGGTGTGGCTATGGCTGCATAAGCAGAAACAAAGTGATTTAACTCCTAAATGACAGTGAATTGAGCAGTGAAATTGCAGGGGAATGATCTACACACTAAAACTGCTTTATTTAGGTGACTATAGTGTTCCTTTAATCATAACTGTCCGAGGGATCTCTAAAATGTAAATTGTTGTTAAATCATTACAGAATAGTAACAATTTTGTTTGAAAGTCCAATAAAAGTAAACTAAACAAACAGCAGTTAAGTATCCAAATAATTTGAACGATAACTTGGCCCTAGTTAACTGCGGTAAATATGTTGGTGTGTGGCTTATTAAAACATCATAGAAATACAAACAATACATATTAAAAAAGAGTGATGTGCACGAATTGTTTGTGCTTTGTTTCCTCCATTAAACTTTGGGTGTACACCTGGCATTTATTACTTTGCATATTCAGCTCTTTTTGCTTATACAGCGTCAGCCAAAATTCAGAGGAGGGATTGAGGAGTCAAAAGCTATTTTATTAATGAACCAATTTCAATGATATTACATACATACTTAATGTATGGAGATTTGTTTGACTAGGTACGTAAGAGCTCTATTTTCCTCCTCGAATAGTTGGGCTATTTCGATTGCATTGTTCATAACATTAGTTAATGTTTAAGGCTTCAACGCTTGAATTTCTGCACAGATATTCTCCTTGAGCCGCTCAAGTGTACACGTTTTTTTTCATGTACACCCTCTACTTCAGATTTCCCCACTGGAAGTAATCAGGAGCTGAATGATCTGGCGTACATATGGCCAATTACTCTCGGAATTTCTTAAAAATTAACCGCTCGCTGAACAGGTGTCTCAGGAGGTCTATAGCGGCCCTGACTGTATGGGCAGTAGCCAAATCCTGTTAAAACCACATTTTAGGATGATATTTTCTTTGCGTTAAAAAAATGGACATGCCATTTTGAAAAAAAAAATCCACTATTCTCACAAGACTCATAATATGTACCTGTAACAAAAAAATTTAACAATTAACAAAAAATTATTTACCTGTCAAATCCTACTCTGAATTTTGGCCCACTCTGTATTTCTTTATAGTATTGTCCAATGTAGGAGGCAATCAGTGCAGGGACACATAGGCAGCAGACGGTTAACTTTTCATTTTTTATTTTTTTTACTACAGTCACCTACTCCATTCTCTCTTTTGAATGCTTACTGGAACATCAGAAAAACAAATGTTTTTATTGAAAAGCACTTCATAATGCAACTGCATACTAGGACTAGTATATTGAGACAAGCTTTAATATTAACAAAATTCTAAGAGCTTGCCTTAAATTAATTTACACCCAAGGTGTGATTTACTTCTAAGCAGTCATATGTCTGGTTGACAATAGTAAATATTTGAAGAATAAAGACACTACATAATAAATACTAAATAGACACGCTTGTTTAACTTTTAATGGGCTAGGGCTAGGCCATGGTGTTTATTTAACTTTTTTAAGAGGCATATCCAACCATGCAGTACAACAACAAATTAACCAAGGCATGACTAACTAAAGCATAACATACATATTAACCATTTAACATAACTTCAAACTTGACAAAATGCCAGTCAGTCATAGTTAACCTGATTGCCTTTAATACCATTCACCATTAAGTACATAATCTTAACCACAAGGATTACTTTCATTGCAAACAAACACCTTGACAATTCCACTCATACACAGACTGCACTCATATACACACACTGCACTCATACACACACTGCACTCATACACACACTGCATTCATACACACACACTGCACTCACACACACACACACACACACACTGCACTCATATACACACACACTGCATTCATACACACTGCACTCATACACACACACTGCATTAATTATATACACACACTGTAAATAAATATTAATTTAATATAATTTTTTTAGGATCTAATTTTATTTAGAAATTTACCAGTAGCTGCTGCATTTCCCACCCTAGTCTTATACTCGAGTCAATACGTTTTCCCAGTTTTTTGGAGTAAAATTAGGGGCCTCGCATATATATTTGGGTCGGCTTATACTCGAGTATATACGGTAGTTAAAGTCAAATATAAAACATGTTAAAGGAAATTGTAATTCCAAAGATTTGTTCATATTATGTTTACTGATACCTTTAATTGACAAATGTGTATTTTTGAGGTGTTAAATATCAAATTAAATGTAGAAATCCTTTATCCTGCCCCTGGGCACCTCCATCTTAGCTTCCTATCAATCATTGTTATATGCTGTGTGTCCTTTGCACCTGGTAGTCAGCATACAGAAAGCACATGGAGAAAAGTAGAAATGAATAAATATTTCTATAACTCCTCTACATTTGTAATGTTTGCTTTAGCTTTGCCTTGTCTGAACTAGATTATTATGCAATTTGATAAATCTTTAATACAAACTTAAAAGAAAACAGTTCTCATGAAAAAACTTCAAAGGAACACTCCAAACACCATAACCATTGCAGTGCGGTTTGACTTCTTGCCTGGTGTCCACAGGATGCCACTTCCCACCTCTCTGCAGGCTCAATGATAAGTTCTGTAGAACAGGGCCTTCTCATGATCCAAACCTATCTTGATGTTTCTGACTTTGTGTAAGTCCTTATAAGAGGTCAATTATTAAACCTTTCTATTTATTTATCCGGCAGATTCCAACACTAGCATTTTGGTTCCATCTCCTCCAAGTGACAACTGAAAGGACACTCTGGTCACCATAAAAACTTAATCTAAATTACATAATATAACAACTTCACCTAAAAGCAGAAATGCATGTTTTTTATTGTTGTTTTTTTTTTTATCAATGAGAAACTACTAATTGGCTTAGAGCTTCAACTGACTGCTCTAGCCAACCAGCGGCATTCCTGCCCAGTGGCACTCTGTGCTTCCTGTTAATGAGATTTAGAAGACGGATGCCATCTGGGGACCTGGAGATTGGCACTGGAGGCATCCTTTGGGATTAAACCATTCAAAAATGATTTAACACACTAAGGAAACATTATGCCTTTAGGCCTCCTGGCACCAGAAACCCAGCGGTCATGGTCCATGTTGGTACCAATGGCAAAGTAAGAGGAAGATGTTAGGTCCTAAAGAATGATTTCAGAGAATTTGGTAGCAAACTTAAGAAAAGGCCTTCCAAGGTGGTATTCTCTGAGATATTACCTGTGCCACGCGCTACAGTGGAAAGGCTGCGGGAGATTAGAGAGGTTAATGCGTGGCTGAAGTCTTGGTGCAGGAAGGAGGGTTTTGGGTTTTTAGAGCACTGGGCCAACTTTGCAATTGGGTACAACCTTTATAGTAGTGATAGATTGCACCTAAACGGGAAAAGGGTCTGCAGTGCTGGGGGATAGGATGGCTAGAAGGTTGGAGGAGATTTTAAACTAGAAGTAGGGTGGGAGGGTCATAGCAATCTACAAAATGGAGATAGGAAAGGAGATGGGCTTTAGCTCAGTATAAGGAGGGTGGAGACGGGGGTAGGGGCAAGCTCAGAACAGAGAAGCTATGTAATGTTGATAATTCACAAAATATACAAGTGATGCATGATATTTAATGTATGCTTACTAATGCAAGGAGCCTAAATAACAAAATGGGGGAACTAGAGGCATGAGCATACACTAAACAATATGATATAATAGGCATAACTGAAACATGGTGGGATGAGACACATGACTGGGCAGTTAACTTAAATGGGTACATGTTATTTAGGAAGGATAGGAAAAACAAGAAGGGTGGTGGAGTATGTTTGTATGTCAACCATGATTTAAAGACAAATTAAGCAAATGGAATGCGATGAGGAAAATGTGGAAGCTTTATGGGTAAATATCTGCTTGGGGGAAAAGAAGGGAAACCAACTATTGGTTGGGATATGTTATAAACCACCTGATGTTAATATTGACGAGGAACAACAGCTGTTTGAGCAAATTGAGAAAGCTGCAAATCTGGGTAACACTTTAATTATTGGAGATTTTAATTACCCGGACATAAATTGGGACAGAGGGACTAGTAGCTCAGCAAAGGGAATTAGGTTTTTAAACTTGTTAAATGACACCTTCATGTCACAACTAGTACAAGCACCAACTAGAATGGACGCTTGTCTGGACCTGGTTTTAACAAACAACGTTGATCTTTTGACCAACATTCAAGTAGGTGAGCACTTGGGAAATAGTGATCACAATATAGTGTCCTTTGAAATAAACTAAAAAAAAACAAAGCACATGGGGTATACTAAAACATATAATTTTAAAAAGGCCAATTTCAATAAGTTAAGGGAAGCTTTACCATATATTGACTGGCATAAACTCTTTAGTGAAAAGAACACTGAGGATAAATGGATCATCTTCCAACAAATATTAGAAAGGTACATTTCTCAGTATGCACCATTGGGAAATAAATATAAAAGAAACAAATTAAAACCAATGTGGCTTAGTAGAAAAGTAAAACAAGAGATTAAAAATAAGAAAAGGGCATTTAAAGCATTTAAATCGGACAAATCAGATGCATCTTATAAAAGATATAAGGAAGCAAATAATGTGTGCAAAAAGGCAATTAGACTTGCTAAACTTCAAAATGAAAAAATGATAGCTAAAGAGAGCAAAACCAACCCCAAAGCAATTTTTAAGTACATAAATTCTAAAAAAAACGAAAATTAAAGTGTAGGTACACTAAAAACTGAAACGGGGGTGTTAGTCAATGAAGACCAGGAAAAGGCAGGAATTTGAAATAACAATTTCTCCTCTGTATATATTAAGGAAGAACCCATGGCAATAGATGTGCAAATGATTGCTACTAAAAACTTGCAGAATAATTGTAATTGGTTAACTCAAGACAAGGTGCTGCAGCAACTAAAGAAAGTTAATATAAACACAGTTCCAGGGCCTGACGGTATCCATCCACATGTACTTAAGGAACTATGTGTATAAATAAGTGAACCTCTGTTTTTAATCTTTCAAGATTCTTTTCTTTCAGGAAGTGTTCCGGAATTGGAGGAAGGCAGATGTGGTTCCTATATTCAAAAAGGGTTCAAAATCCTTGCCTGGACATTATAGACCTGTGAGCTTAACTTCTGTGGCTGGTAAAATATTTGAAAGGTTATTAAGGGATAATATTCAAGAATTCCTTGAGAAGAACATGGTTATCAGCAAAAATCAGCAAGGTTTTATGAAGCACAGGTCGTGTCAAACTAACTTGATTGCATTCTACGAAGAAGTAAGTAGAAGTATAGATCAGGGTGTTGCAGTGGATGTGATCTATTTGGATTTTGCCAAGGCATTTGATACAGTTCCACACAGAAGATTAGTGTTCAAACTCAAGGAAATCGGTCTAGATGAAAATGCTTGTTCTTGGGTAGAACATTGGCTTAAAAACAGAGTACAAAGAGTTGTCGTTAATGGTAAATTTTCAAGCTGGACAGAGGTGGCAAGTGGTGTCCCTCAGGGGTCTGTTCTGGGACCCCTTCTATTTAACATGTTTATAAATGATCTTGAAGACAGCATTGAAAGTCATGTTTCAGTGTTTGCAGAGGACACAAAACTTTGTAAAATAATACAATGTGAGCAAGATATTACTTTGCTGCAGAGGGATTTCGATAGACTGGAGGACTGGGCACTCAAATGGCAGATGAAATTTAATGTTGAAAAATGCAAAGTTATGCACTTCGGCCTAAAGAATACACAAGAAACGTATACCCTTAATGGAAGCGAATTAGGGATAACAACACACGAAAAGTACTTGGGAATTGTTATAGACGACAAACTATGCAACAATGTGCATTGTCAATCAGCAGTGACCAAGGCCAGTGTCATGCCTTAATTATGATATCCTCTTACTTCCTGGTTCCACGGAGCTTAGCCACACCTCTTTATGACACGGTCTCCCTATTTAATCTGACCGCACCAGCTGATCGAGGCTGGATTATTGAACTACGTTCCGTACTCACGAACCGGCTGCAACATTGTTGTGAAAGCCCTCTGTTACCGGACCGGACTGGAAGACTTCAAGTTCCCTTCACCTTTCCTCATCCACGACTAAAGCTGAACTCTCACCATTCAGGATAAACCGCCTCTGAGGAGATTTCGGGAACCAGTGTTCTAAGTGCCGGAAGCTAAGTAAAACCTCTGTGATAAGCGTTGCATCTCAAGGCTGTTATTTCCTGTCTCCAAAGTCCTTCGTTAAAACAAACCCGTTACAGCTAACTTCAACTCATACTTTGTCTCAGTTAGCTGCATCTGTCTTACTTCAGTTAAAGTCTATGGAACAGCTATTGTAACTTCTTATCACCTAATTAATTACTACTACTAAAGGACTCTATCTACTTCAGTCATCGTTTACTACTTAAAGCTACAGTGCATATAATTGTGGACTTCAGTTATCGTTTACTACTTAAAGCTACAGTGCATATAATTGTGGACTTCAGTTATCGTTTACTACTTAAAGCTACAGTGCATATAATTGTGGACTTCAGTTATCGTTTACTACTTAAAGCTACAGTGCATATAATTGTGGACTTCAGTTATCGTTTACTACTTAAAGCTACAGTACCTGTAAATTGGAATTAAAGTCAATACCTTTTACTTTTTATAATAAATATTCAAACTATACGAAATCTGCAGTTGTGTTCCTTCATAACAAATGTTTAGACGTGACAGAATAATCCAGCCATTGTAATGGATCCAGCAGATTTCGATTCTACGATAACTACTCTGAATCAAAGAGTTAATACACTAGCCCAAGGTTTGCAAGACCTTCAAGTTACTAATGAAAGACTTCTCACTTATGTCAGAGATTTACAAACTCGTACTCCTCATACTACTCTGCTCTCGGCTAGCGATCCTGCTGTATGTAACCCTGAAAAATTCTATGGTGATCGTTCCAAATATAAGGAGTTTTTTTATTCCTGCAAATTATTGATTGCTTTAAAACCTAGATCTTATCCCACAGAAAGATCTAAGGTTTATTCAATTATCTAGTTTCTGAGAGGTGAACCTATGTCCTGGGCCCATACCTTTTTGGACAATGATGACCCCATCTTAGATTCACTGGAGGAATTCCTTAAAGCCATGTCTCTTCTTTATGAAGATCCATACAAACAAAATACTGCTGAATTAACAATTAGAACCTTGCTACAAAACCATAGACCCGTTGAAGATTATATTGCTGAATTTAAAAGATGGGCAGCAGAAACGCAATGGAATGACATCGCATTACGCAACCAGTTTCGAATCGGCTTATCTGAAGCTGTTAAAGATGAACTATCCAGAATAGAACTCCCTACTACTTTGAATGCTCTGATTCATTTATCGATCAGCATTGACAGAAGGCTTAGAGAAAGAAAGTCCGAAAAGGCTCTCTCAACTTCAACTGGGAAAAAATCATTTCATCCTCCAAAGCCTCCTGACAACCCATCCGAACCAATCGAACCTATGGAAATAGGGATAATAAGAAGTCCCCTCACTCCTGAAGAGAAAAATCAAAGACGTACATTAAACCTCTGCATGTATTGTGCCTCTCAAGTTCATTTAGTCTCTGATTGTCCTTCATTGAAACGGATAAAAGGCAGTAGGCAGTCTCATGCCTCTTCCATCCTAAGTGTACTTCCCTCTACAGCAAATACTCAAATGTCCCCTATCCTTCTTGTATTACAGTGGGACAATAAAATAATTATGACTGAAGCTATCATCGATTCTGGTGCAAATGGAGTATTCATCGACTCAGCCTTTGTAACCAAGAATAAAATTCCTTGTGTTCGTAAAAGAACTTCTGTACCTGTTAGAGTGATTGACGGGTCCCTCATTTCATCGGGACCAATACTTCATGAATCCATCCCTCTAAAAGTAACCATCGGTCATACTCATACTGAAAGTCTTATATTTGATGTTGTCTCATCACCATTTTTTCCTATTATATTAGGGATCAACTGGTTAAGGAACCACAACCCTCAAATTTCGTGGTCTCCTTTCTCTCTCACCTTTAACTCACGTTGTTGTAAAGAAACATGCTTGCAACGTATTCCAATTCTTCAGTCTACTAAAGAACCAGCTAAAACCTCATGTTGTTCTGAATACCAAAGATCCAATCATATGTCCTCTTCATTCAAGAAATTACATGAGAATCTAGAATTGGCCTCCTCCAATCAAAAGAAGTTTTTTGATACAAAAAGACAACCTTCACCTTCTTATAAAATCGGTGATCTTGTCTGGCTTTCCTCAAAGAACATCTCTACAAATCGTCCATCAAAGAAGTTAAGTTCTCTTTTCCTTGGTCCTTTTCCAATCATATCGGTTATCAACCGTAATGTTGTTAAATTGAAACTTCCACCAACTTTAAAGCTACATCCTGTTTTTCATGTGTCCTTGTTGAAGCCTCATCATCCTGACCCTTTCCAAAGAAATGTCACTACTTCTCCTGATCCCATATTGGTCCAGGGTGAAGAAGAATACGAAATTCAAAGTATACTGGATTCAAGGATCCATCGTGGCTCCTTACAATACCTCATCAGATGGAAAGGATATGGAATTGATGAAGATACATGGGAATACTCCTCTGTCGTTCATGCTGACAAATTAATTTCCAAATTTCACGAACGTTACCCTTCTAAGCCAAGTCAATAGCACCCAGAGGTTGCTCATTAAGGAGGGGATACTGTCATGCCTTAATTATGATATCCTCTTACTTCCTGGTTCCACGGAGCTTAGCCACACCTCTTTATGACACGGTCTCCCTATTTAATCTGACCGCACCAGCTGATCGAGGCTGGATTATTGAACTACGTTCCGTACTCACGAACCGGCTGCAACATCGTTGTAAAAGCCCTCTGTTACCGGACCGGACTGGAAGACTTCAAGTTCCCTTCACCTTTCCTCATCCACGACTAAAGCTGAACTCTCACCATTCAGGATAAACCGCTTCTGAGGAGATTTCGGGAACCAGTGTTCTAAGTGCCGGAAGCTAAGTAAAACCTCTGTGATAAGCGTTGCATCTCAAGGCTGTTATTTCCTGTCTCCAAAGTCCTTCGTTAAAACAAACCCGTTACAGCTAACTTCAACTCATACTTTGTCTCAGTTAGCTGCATCTGTCTTACTTCAGTTAAAGTCTATGGAACAGCTATTGTAACTTCTTATCACCTAATTAATTACTACTACTAAAGGACTCTTTCTACTTCAGTCATCGTTTACTACTTAAAGCTACAGTGCATATAATTGTGGACTTCAGTTATCGTTTACTACTTAAAGCTACAGTGCATATAATTGTGGACTTCAGTTATCGTTTACTACTTAAAGCTACAGTGCATATAATTGTGGACTTCAGTTATCGTTTACTACTTAAAGCTACAGTGCATATAATTGTGGACTTCAGTTATCGTTTACTACTTAAAGCTACAGTGCATATAATTGTGGACTTCAGTTATCGTTTACTACTTAAAGCTACAGTACCTGTAAATTGGAATTAAAGTCAATACCTTTTACTTTTTATAATAAATATTCAAACTATACGAAATCTGCAGTTGTGTTCCTTCATAACAAATGTTTAGACGTGACAGCCAGTAGGGTATTGTCATGCATGAAAAAGGGCATTCATTCTCGGGACGAGAATATCATTTTGCCTCTTTTAAATCACTGGTAAGACCACACATTGAATATGCTGTGCAATTTTGGGCACCTGTTCTAAAGAAGGATATTATGGCAAAATTAATAAAAGGAATGGAACATATCAGCTATGAAGAAAGGTTAACAAATTTAAACCTATTTAGTTTAGAAAAATGTCGCCTGAGAGGGGATATGATAATATTATACAAATATATTCGGGGCCAATACAAACCATTGGGTGGAAATCTATTCACAAACCGGACTTTACATAGGACACGAGGCCATGCGTTTAGACTGGAAGAAAGAAGATTTCGTCTAAGGCAAAGGAAAGGTTTTTTTACTGTAAGAACAATCAGGATGTGGAATTATCTGCCTGAAGAAGTGGTTTTATCAGAGTCCATACAGATGTTCAAACAGCTACTAGATGCATACTTGCAAAAACAGAATATTCAAGGATACAATCTTTCAATGTAGGGTAATAACTGCTTGATCCAAGGATAAATCTGACTGCCATTCTGGGATCAAGAAGGAATTTTTTTCCTAGCTTGTTGCAAAATTGTGCTTCAAACTGGGCTTTTTTTGGATCAACAGCAAAAAACAAATATGAGGAAGGCTGAACTTGATGGACGCAAGTCTCTTTTCAGCTATGTAACTATGTAACTATGTAAGATTAAGTTGTTATAGTGACCGGAGTGTCCCTTTAACCACAGCATTCCATTCTTTTATATATTTTCTTTTCCATGTTTTCTTTTCTATGATGGGATTTCTAAAATGTAAACTGCTACTAAATAACTGCAAAATAGTAACAATTTTGTTTAAAGTTCAAATAACGTTATAAACAAAAACCACAGTTAACCACTTAACTCCCTAAGAATGAAGCCACTTGTACAAGTTCTAATCGAAACAAAACCTGGAATTTGAGCTATATGTCTGTCCAATCATGATTTACCTCTTTCATATTAAGTCCACACTTTTATATCATTTTGTATATATGAGAGACACAGGGCTTTCATTTTACATCAAATATTTATACATAAAATAGAATTTAATATGAATAAAATCAAAAACATTTTGAAAAATTTAAACAATTTGATATTTTCTTAGTTCTGCATGGAATGTTAACCATGAATGTCATAATACTGTTAGCTTTTACTGCAATAATATATACATATTTGTGTTTAGCAATGTCAGTACAGGTTTTATGTGGTATTGAAAAGTTAGAGTCAAATATGCCCCCTTTTCAGTTTTTATACATTGAAATTTGCCAGATTGATTTGCTGGGTCTATGTTGCCTTGATCTTTCTGAGCGATCACATAGCCCGGGGAGCTAATTTGCCGGGGGGATGGGAACTACCTGGGCCTTCAGGCAGTCCCCCAGAAGTGGTTTGCAGCAGAGGTCAGTACACCTCACTGCAATGGCTTTTAAGCCCATTAAATGTGGGAATGCATTGAACACCGTAATGGCACTAAGGAGTTAAGGACGGAGACAATTGTACAAGTTCTGAAACTTGGATTTTGATTATATGTCTGTAAAACCATAATTCACCTTTCATATTAACTGTACCCACACATATTATATATAATTTTATTCAGGGGAAACAGGGCTTTCATTTCACATCAAATATTTAGATATGAAATATAATTTAATATGAATAAAATATATAAAAATGCAAGCTATAAAGAAACTTTATTTTTATAGTTCTGCATGGCATTTTAACTGTGAATTTAATAAAACTGTTAGCTTTTACTACAATGAAATGCACATATTTGTATTCAGCAATATCTCATGAGCAAAACAGTACCCTCCATGTACAGGTTTTATGGTGTTTTGGGAAGTTACAGGATCAAATATATCACATTACATTTTTCAGTTTATACAAATTGAAATTTCCCAGACTGGTTATGTTGCCTTTGAGACCGTATCGTAGCCCAGGAAGGAGAATTACCCCCATGATAGCATACCATTTGCAAAAGTAGAAAATCCAAGGTATTGCAAATGGGGTACATCCTGCCTTTGTTTGTAGCCACTTGGTCACTAACACTGGCTAAAGTTAGCGTTCATATTTGTTTGTTGTGAAAAATGCAAAAAACTAATTTGAAAGCTAACTTTGTCCATACGGTCTCAAAGGCACTATAACCAATCTGCCAAATCTTAATGTGAAAAAAACTGAGATGTGAGCCTTATATTTGACTCTGTAACTTTTCACCATAAAACCTGTACATGAGGGGACTGTTATACTCAGGAGACTTCGCTGAACACAAATATTAGTGTTAAAAACAGTAAAACTTATTATTATTATTATTATTATTATTATTGCCATTTATATAGCGCCAACAGATTCCGTAGCGCTTTACAATATTATGAGAGGGGGGATGTAACTATAAATAGGACAATTACAAGAAAACTTACAGGAACAAAAGGTTAAAGAGGACCCTGCTCAAACAAGCTTATAGGACAGGAAATATCAATCATATAGGGTGGGAGTGGAGCAGAGCTGGAGGGTAAAGCACTGCCCTATAGGAGAGAGCAAGAGACAGGTATGTAAGGTAGAGGTTACTCTGGAAGGCCATAAGCTTTCCTAAAGAGATGGGTTTTAAGGCCCTTCTTAAACGAGTGAAGACTAGGGGAGAGTCTGATGGGGGTAGGCAGGCTATTCCATAGGAAAGGAGCCGCCCGCAATAAGTCCTGCAAGCGCGAGTTGGCCGTACGGGTGCGAGCAGCGGTCAGGAGGTGGTCATGGGCAGAGCGGAGGGAACGAGGAGGGGAATACCTATGGATCTGAGAAGAGATATAAGAGGGGCTGGAATTGTTCAGTGCTTTAAATATATGGGTTAGCACTTTGAATTGACTCGTATAGGATACAGGGAGCCAATGTAACGACTGACAGACGGGTGAGGTGTGAGAGGTCCGACTAGAGAGGAAAATAAGTCTGGCGGCGGCATTCATTACAGACTGTAGCGGGGCAATACGGCTTTTTGGGAGACCAATCACGAAAGGGTTACAATAATCCATGCAGGAAATTACTAGAGCATGGACAAGCTCCTTGGTAGCATCTTGTGTAAGAAAGGGGCGGATTCGGGCTATGTTTTTAAGTTGGAACCTACAGGATTTGGCAACATACTGGATGTGAGGCTCCTTCATGACGCCAAGGCAGCGCGCTTGCAAGGATGGACTTATGTGGATATCACTGACTTGAAGGGAGAGCGAGAGAGGAGGATCATTATAAGAGGAGGAAAGAAAAGGAGTTCAGTTTTAGAGAGATTGAGTTTCAGAAAGCGTGAGGTCATCCAGTCAGAGATGGAAGAAAGGCAAGCAGCGTTGCAGGACGGCAGGGGAGAGGTCCGGGGAGGAGAGGTATATCTGAGTATCATCAGCGTACAGGTGGTAGTGGAATCCAAAAGAGGCATTAAGTTTGCCAAGAGAGGCAGTATAAAAAGAAAATAGAAGGGGGCCAAGGACAAAGCCTTGGGGAACTCCAAACGAGACAGGACGAGGGGAGGATGTATCCTTGGAAAAGGAGACATTGAATGAGCGTTGGGAGAGATAAGAGGAAAATCATGAGAGGACAGAGTCACAGAGACCGAGCGATTGAAGAGTTTGAAGGAGGAGAGCATGATCAACGGTGTCAAAGGCAGCAGAGAGGTCAAGGAGAATTAATATGGAGTAGTGACTAGTGATGTCGCGAACATAAAATTTTCAGTTCGCGAACGGCGAACGCGAACTTCTGCAAATGTTTGCAAACGGGCGAACCGCCATAGACTTCAATAGGCAGGCAAATTTTAAAACCCACAGGGACTCTTTCTGGCCACAATAGTGATGGAAAAGTTGTTTCAAGGGGACTAACACCTGGACTGTGGCATGCCGGAGGGGGATCCATGGCAAAACTACCATGAAAAATTACATAGTTGATGCAGAGTCTGGTTTTAATCCATAAAGGGATTAAATCACCTAACATTCCTATATTGTTTGGAATAAAGTGCTTTAAAACATCAGGTATGATGTTGTATCGATCAGGTAGTGTAAGGGTTTCACCCGCTTCACAGTGACAGACCAAACTCCCCGTTTAACGCACCTCAAACAACCGCAAACAGTCCATTTGCACAACCGCAAACTCCCCATTTGCACAAGGTTGGATACCAAGCTAGCCATGTCCCGTTCCTTGTCCTCACTGATGTCATTGAAGGTCTCTTCCTCCACCCAGCCACGTACAACACCAAGGGTCCCCGAAAGGTGACAACAAGCCCCCTGTATTTTTTTTTAAATGTACACTACTGTTACACCAGATATGAGTTGCACTGGTGTGACACTGTGCCCTGGCAGGCCCTGAAACGCACACGTGTGAAGGAAACTGACTGCTGTTATATTACAGTCAAAAAAGGTTTTTTTATTTTAAATGCAAGCTATTGTGACACCCAGTGGTGTACTAAAAGGGGGGCGGCGGGGGCAGTCCGCCCCGGGTACCACTCACTAAGGGGGTGCCCGGGGCGCACTTTCACAGTGGCGGCATTTCGCCACCCCTGTGCCTTATGACTGGTGTGCCGCGAAACGAGGATGCAAAGTACTGGGCCCCTCTTCACTGCCACCGGACCACCAGTCGAGGAGGACAGGACGGGCAGGTAAGTGGCAGCACTTATTCCACACATCATGCACACTGCACACAGTATACACACACTGCACACACTATACACTGCATACACTATACACACACTGCACACACTATACACTGCATACACTACACACACACACACACTGCATACACTATACACACACACTGCATACACACACTGCACACACTATATCCTGCACACACTATACACTGCATACACTATACACACACTGCATACACTATACACACACACTGCATACACTATACACTGCACACACTATACACACACACTGCATACATTATACACTGCACACACTATACACACACACACTGCATACACTATAACTGCATACACTATACACTGCACACACTATACACACTGCATACACTATACACTGCATACACTATACACATACACTGCACACACTATACACACACACACTGCATACACTATACACTGCATACACTATACACTGCATACACTATACACACTGCATACACCATACACACACACTGCATACAAACACACAGCACACACACAGTGCATACACTGCACAAACTATACACACACACTGCATACACTATACACTGCATACACTATACACACACACTGCATACACACACTGTACACACACTGCACACTATACCCTGCATACACTTTACACACATACTGCATACAGTGCACACACTATACACACACACTGCATACACTACACACAGAGAAAAAATGATAGTGTAAACCATGGACCGAAAGTCTAGGAAACACTGGTGAGATACAGATCTCAGTTGTCTGTTAAAATTAATAATCTTTAATTAGGTATACAAAATCATGAACGAAAAAATAAGAAAATGAAAAATAAATAAAATAAATCACCCCAAACAGTGTAAAGTGAAAAAATAATCGTGGCGTGATTATAAAATCATTTTCTGCCTGCCTAATGCGTTTCGGCGCTATAAAGAGCGCCTTTCTCAAAGGCTGTCAAAGGAAAGGCGCTCTTTATAGCGCCGAAACGCATTAGGCAGGCAGAAAATGATTTTATAATCACGCCACGATTATTTTTTCACTTTACACTGTTTGGGGTGATTTATTAGGGTAAGAGGAGCTGGGGCCTGCATGGAGAAATTTGGAGGGAATAAGGGAGCAGTACTATACGATTAGCTGATGATTAACGGCTAGAACAGACAGTGCGTGACATGCTGCAATATTAGTCCAACCTTGACCAGTCAATATATATAGCACTGGGGTTAGATTAAAGCAGTATCTTCTGGTTAAACTAACAGTGGGGCCTTGAGGTCTCTTTATTCTTTAGTGTTATCCCCTAACCGGAGGTGTTTCTCTGCACTACCTGTCAGAGTCTGATTGTCTCTGTAGGACCAGCTCTGTAGTGTCCATACTGTTCGGTTAGAACAGACAGTGTGTGACATGCTGCAATATTAGTCCGACCTTAACCAGCCATATTAATAACACTGGGGTTAGATTAAAGCAGTATCTTCTGGTTAAACCTACAATGGGGCCTCAGGTCTCTTTATTCTTTATTGTTATTCCCTAACCGAAGGTGTTTTTTTGCACTACCTGTCAGAGTCTGAGTGTCTCTGCAGGACCAGCTCTGTAGTGTCCAAACTGCTCGGCCTCTATTGGGAGACTGTCCTACTGGCACTTAGTAATTAATATGAGTCAATATGTTACACTGTTTGTTGCAGTACCTTCCTGTGTAGCCATTTTTTGAGACTTTAATGTAGCTATACTTCCAAGTGACTACACGTTTGGAGGTTTTGCTCTGCACATATTTGCCAGTGTGACATACAAGTTTACTCCTTTTTAACCCGGTTTAAGGTTTAAGTGTCGGTACATACACCAGCGGCTATCATTAGCAGATACTGGTCTCTCCCATTTACATTTCCCCCACTCCCTGAGCCTCCTCAATATCTCCTCTCTCACCTTTTGGGTGTGTTTTTCTATTTATTTATTTTTCATTTTCTTATTTTTTCGTTCATGATTTTGTATACCTAATTAAAGATTATTAATTTTAACAGACAACTGAGATCTGTATCTCACCAGTGTTTCCTAGACTTTCGGTCCATGGTTTACACTATCATTTTTTCTCTTTTTGTATATAGTACAAGGGTTATCCACTATTGAGATACGATCTGGACACACTAAATTTATCCCCGCAAGGGGGTTATTTTCTTTTCTATACACTACACACACACACACTGCATACACTATACACTGCATACACTATACACACACACTGCATACACTATACACTGCATACACTATACACACACACTGCATACACACACACTGCACACACTATACACACAATATACACACTATGTACTGCATGCACTATACACACACACTGCATACAATATCCACTGCACACGCTATACACACATACTGCATACACTATACATTGCATACACTATACACACACACTGCATACACTATACACTACACACACACCGCATACACTATACACACACACTGCATACACCATACACACACACTGCATACACCATACACACACACTGCATACACTATACACACACTGCATACACTATACACACACTGCATCCACTATACACACACACTGCATTCACTACACAAACACACACTTATACATGTGTATCTGTATGTCTGTGTGTCTGTATGTCTGTGTGTCTGTATGTGTGTCTGTCTGTATGTCTGTCTGCATGTATGTCTGTGTGACTGTCTGTCTGTCTGTCTGTGTGTGTGTCTGTTTCGGTGTTCAGTGCCAAATACATTAAAAAAAATTGCAGTTGTTTTTTACATTTCAAAGTGGGGGGGTGCCAAATAAAGGATCCACCCTGGGTGTCAAATACTCCAGGCACGCCCCTGGTGACACCAGATATGAGTGGTGGCACTGGGCAAGTGGGCACAGTATACGCTGTGAGCCTGACACACACGCTGGCAGGCAGGCAACTGCAATTAGATTACAGAGGAAAAGAAAAAAAAGAGCAGACTGATGTTCTAGCCCTAAAAAGGGCTTTTTGGGGTGCTGTCCTTACAGCAGAGATCAGATGAGTCCTTCAGGACTGTAGTGGACACTAAATACACTAGCCTAGCTATCGATTTCCCTAATAAATCAGCAGCAGCTACACTGTCCCTCCTCTCACTAAGAATGCAGCTTCCGGGGGGCGGGACCTAGCTGTCATGGAGGAAAGACGCACTTCGTGTGAGCTCCCTCAATATCTCACTTTAAGCAGCTATCAACAAGCGAATTTCACCCCAGAAGGGGATGACCCAGCAATGTTGCTCCTACCTGATCGACCCAACATGCTTAATAGCGGTAAGCAACTCGACAGAGTCTTACTTACCTCCGCGTGGCAAGTGTGGCCTGGTGCTCACCGGGCGGGAGAGGCAGCCGATCTCCCGATCCTGGGATGCCCAGGAGCAGCTACTTCCTGGCAGGAGCTCCATTACCCCACCCTCGGACCGGTGGGGGTTATCCCGGTCCACCCCTGAGAGGCTGTCTGGAGCTAATGGACGCACAGAGCACAACCGCCCAGGCTGACATACTCATCTGCGACTCTCCCAATATGGCGGCAGCCGCGTGTCCTCCTGGTACCAGCAAAGCATGGCAGGATATTGAGTTTAAGCTGGACAGACTCTTTAATCAATTTTGGAAGCAAATAACAGGCAAGAAGCCCCAACAAGCTCCACCACAGCCCCAACAAGCTCCACCACAGCTAAGCGAAGCAGTCCCCATTAAAATCCACCAACGCAAAAGGCGTCGAAGACAGGACCGGAGGCACAAACATAAATGCAGAGCCTGCCCCACGTCAAGCACTCGCCTCCACCTTAAGCCACCACAATCCCGCACCGGACGTGAAGCACCACCGGGACAGATCCGACCACCCGACAAAACAAGCTTCCACCACCTCAAGCCGCGAACCCGGCACACAGCCAGAGACTCGCCTTTGTTGTTCCAGGTATCAGGGACTCCCAGGGTCTGCACCTGGCGCCCAAAAGGGATCGGATGAGCACAAGCAGTAAACAGCATCCTGCCAAGCATGTCCCACTATAGCCGATCCTCCACACCATGCCTTTGATCACATGAACTGCTCTCTGCACATTAACTAATCGTAAAGTAGCAAGCATTTAAACATGTCATTATTTCACCTCCTAATTAGTTTATTGTCGTAGTTCCTTACATGCCTTAACCGTTCATGTATTATGTTATTCACTAGTCTCATCTCATGGGGCGACTCACACTTGATTTATAACTAGTGGTGGAGCTGCTGATATAAATACACAGTTGATAACGTGCAAGCTACACCCTAAACATGACAGCCATCTTTCACAACAATGTACTGCTATATACTCATACCCTCAGTGCAACTAGCCATGATATACGCACGTTCAGCCTAGCATGCTCAAATATAACACACTTTTGTCCGTGGCGAACGCGAACAAGCTATGTTCGCCAGGAACTATTCGCCAGCGAACCGTTCAGGACATCACTAGTAGTGACCTTTGGATTTAGCTGCGATTAGGTCATTAGTAACTTTGACAAGAGCAGTCTCAGTAGAGTGGAGAGGGCGGAAGCCAGACTGAAGAGGGTCAAGGAGAGAGTTGGAATTGAGGAAGTTAGACACACAGGTCTTTCCAAAAGCTTTGATGAAAAAGGGAGCAGGGATATGGGACAATAGTTAGAGGGGGAGGATGGGTCAAGAGATGTTTTTTTCAGGATAGGTTTTACAGTGGCATGTTTAAGGTCAGCAGGAACAGTGCCAGAAGAGAGAGAGAGAGAGAGAGCAGTTGAAGATGTGTGTTAGGGTAGGCACAAGACAAGGAGATATAGATCTGATGAGGTGAGATGGGACAGGATCGAGAGGGCAAGTGGTGGGATGAGAGGAATAGAGAAGCGCAGCCACTTCTTGTTCAGTAGCTGGGGAGAAAGTCTGAAGGGCAGGAAAGGCATGATTTATGTGGTTGAGAAAGAGAACGGCAAGGAGGGAGAATTGTTTCCTTAGCTGTTCAATCTTGTCGGTAAAGTAGCATGCAAAGCTATCAGCTGTAAGGTTAGTTTGGGGGGTGGCCACAGCAGGGCGGAGAAGAGAATTAAAGGTGTCAAAGAGATGTCTGGGATTGCGGGAGCATGAACTAATGAGAGAGGAAAAGTATGACTGTTTGGCGAGGGCAAGGGCTGCGCTGTATGAATGCAATATGAATCTATAATGGATCAACCCCCCGTTACTGCCCCTTCTGTTAGTACCCTTCACCACTTGTGCCTGGAGAGGACTAATTGCCAGCCTCCTGCCTTGTGACTATGGCCCCTGGGATATATTGCCTGTTAAAAACTCTATTTTACCTATTTTTTTTTAAAAAAAAACTCTTCTGCCCCCTTAAATTATATTGGAGCAGTTCTGCAACTTTAAATTGGCACTTCTGATACAGTCGAAGTGCCGAAGTAGTCGGAGTGGCCGCCATTCGACAACCGAACATGTGGCGGCGGGCATTTTAATTAATTCAAACGCAGTCAGCGTGGCTTTGCCATCCGCAAGAGCGTTTCCACACACACTGCATACACACACAACATACACACTATACACACACAGCATACACACTAAACACACACACGGCATACACACTACACGGCATACACACTACACACACACACACCATACACACTACACACACACACACACTGCATACACTACACACACACACACTGCATACACTATACACACAAACACACACTGCATACAATAAAAACACACACACTTATACCTGTGTGTGTGTCTGTATGTATGTCTTTATATGTGTATCTGTATGTGTGTCTGTGTGTCTGTGTGTCTGTGTTTGTATATGTGTGTCAGTGTATCTGTATGTGTGTATCTGTATGTGTGTCTATGCCTATGTGTCTCTGTACATGTGTGTCAGGGACATAAACATCATAAACTAATTTAGGTAGCATCTATAAAAGTTCACATGTCAACATCTTCATCGGTGAACTTGGTCTCTAAAATGTGTTATTAAAAATCTAAACAAGACGCTATAAAAGAAAGAGAAAAGATAGAGAAAAGAGGTTGAAAAAAATAAAATAAAAAACATTCTGTATTACCTCACGTATCTGCCTCCCAGATCTCATAGGATCAATCAGAGACATATCCCTTCCATGCTTCCCAAACTTTAAAAAGGTGGGTTTTATGTGTCTTACTAAATAAAAATAAATGTATCTATCATTAGCATAGCTTGAAATAGGAATAAGAGTCTTGGTAATATGTTTGTTTTTATACAACTAATTCTCCCTAACCAGGATATGGGATAATCCTGCCATTTTTCAATTTCTGTCTTTAAAAGGTAACTTAAATGAGTGGCACAGGGGGAATGACACGGCAGAATGAATTCACAACAAAGACATGTATAGGGTGCCTTAGAGTAACCATAATAGGCAACTGGTAGACATGCATGTATCTATATTTGTAACCAGCGGTTGACACCATCGTGAGGTCTGTACCGTGCTGCGTGGGGGAGACTTAGGATGCCTCGAACCAATAGGGCGTACTGGGAAAAACTCCCAGACGTAGACAGTAGCATGTGTGATGGTAACGGTGTTGACATATATCTCAAGCGTAGTTACAACGGTATAGGTGAGACACGAAATAAGGAGACACAGTCTAAGCACAATCATTGGCTAGAAAACATTCAGGTGTACATGATCATCAATACCCGTTGGCAATAGAGCGTGTCCTGTATCGTGCTATGGGGGGGAGGGAAGGGACTCCTCTAGCCCATTGGGCATGTGGAGACCTACTCCTGATTGTGGGTTGTGCCTAGCATAAGGGTAACAGAAACGGAGCGTAGGGTACGTGTAGATTCAGGAAACACAGGGGGCTATCGCGGGTGGACTGTGTGAGGTTATATAGCCCAAAACAGTGAAGTCAGCTGGGAACCACCTGTGGGGTTTCTCAGATTGACCATAGTGGTGGTTGAGGTTCCAGTTTATGCGGCTGTCAGTGACTGGGGCTACCGGTGTATCGGCCTGGAACGTGTCACGTAAAGGAAAGGTGGGGTACCCAGTTTCAGAAGGGCGTTTCGCCACACCTGGTCGTGGAGTGTCTGTGGGGCGGTCTGGTGAGTGTAGGTAGGGATCGTCTGGATCTATAGTCTAGGGATCCAGGTCATACAGGGTCCGTAGTGTCGGGCAGTCGTCGGGATTGGGTTCGGTACAGTCAAGGACGGGAGGGGTCAACGACCCTATATCCGAGGTCGAGATATGGGTGTCAGGCAGTCAAAGCGGGGTAGGGCTTGGGTGACGGTTAGCCTATGTTTCATCGCAGGTAAGTGGGGAGGGTGTGGGAGGAGGGAGGGATGGGGACGAGGGGGGGGGGGGAGGAGGGGGATCCACGGTTTCCGGTCCCGTCCATCATAAGGTACCACAGCCATGGCATCCAGATGCGGTCACATTTCTCCAATCTGCCCTGCAGGGCTGCCGTGAGTGATTCCATGTGGTGTATCTCCCCAACCCTGTCTAGCCACTGCTGGAAGGTGGGCGCGCCCTTTTGTCTCCACATGGTAGGTATGAGCGCTATGGCTGCAGTCAGTAGGTGTCTAAGCAAGGATTTTTTGTAGGCAGAGATAGACATGTCAGTATGGTGTAGGAGCATAGTGAGGGGGTGGAAGGGTAGGGTGACATCTGTTATAAGGCGGATAGCTTCTCTGATCTGTGTCCAGTAAGGGACAATATCAGGGCAATTCCACCAAATGTGGAGGAAGGAGCCGTCTGGCCCTCCGCAACGCCAGCATTCATTAGGGATCCCAGGGTCTATGCGGTGTGCAACATCAGGGGTCCTGTACCAGCGCGTGAGAATCTTATAGCCTGTCTCCTGAACTTCATGTTTTCTTTTCTATGATGGGATTTCTAAAATGTAAACTGCTACTAAATAACTGCAAAATAGTAACAATTTTGTTTAAAGTTCAAATAACGTTATAAACAAAAACCACAGTTAACCACTTAACTCCCTAAGAATGAAGCCACTTGTACAAGTTCTAATCGAAACAAAACCTGGAATTTGAGCTATATGTCTGTCCAATCATGATTTACCTCTTTCATATTAAGTCCACACTTTTATATCATTTTGTATATATGAGAGACACAGGGCTTTCATTTTACATCAAATATTTATACATAAAATAGAATTTAATATGAATAAAATCAAAAACATTTTGAAAAATTTAAACAATTTGATATTTTCTTAGTTCTGCATGGAATGTTAACCATGAATGTCATAATACTGTTAGCTTTTACTGCAATAATATATACATATTTGTGTTTAGCAATGTCAGTACAGGTTTTATGTGGTATTGAAAAGTTAGAGTCAAATATGCCCCCTTTTCAGTTTTTATACATTGAAATTTGCCAGATTGATTTGCTGGGTCTATGTTGCCTTGATCTTTCTGAGCGATCACATAGCCCGGGGAGCTAATTTGCCGGGGGGATGGGAACTACCTGGGCCTTCAGGCAGTCCCCCAGAAGTGGTTTGCAGCAGAGGTCAGTACACCTCACTGCAATGGCTTTTAAGCCCATTAAATGTGGGAATGCATTGAACACCGTAATGGCACTAAGGAGTTAAGGACGGAGACAATTGTACAAGTTCTGAAACTTGGATTTTGATTATATGTCTGTAAAACCATAATTCACCTTTCATATTAACTGTACCCACACATATTATATATAATTTTATTCAGGGGAAACAGGGCTTTCATTTCACATCAAATATTTAGATATGAAATATAATTTAATATGAATAAAATATATAAAAATGCAAGCTATAAAGAAACTTTATTTTTATAGTTCTGCATGGCATTTTAACTGTGAATTTAATAAAACTGTTAGCTTTTACTACAATGAAATGCACATATTTGTATTTAGCAATATCTCATGAGCAAAACAGTACCCTCCATGTACAGGTTTTATGGTGTTTTGGGAAGTTACAGGATCAAATATATCACATTACATTTTTCAGTTTATACAAATTGAAATTTCCCAGACTGGTTATGTTGCCTTTGAGACCGTATCGTAGCCCAGGAAGGAGAATTACCCCCATGATAGCATACCATTTGCAAAAGTAGAAAATCCAAGGTATTGCAAATGGGGTACATCCTGCCTTTGTTTGTAGCCACTTGGTCACTAACACTGGCTAAAGTTAGCGTTCATATTTGTTTGTTGTGAAAAATGCAAAAAACTAATTTGAAAGCTAACTTTGTCCATACGGTCTCAAAGGCACTATAACCAATCTGCCAAATCTTAATGTGAAAAAAACTGAGATGTGAGCCTTATATTTGACTCTGTAACTTTTCACCATAAAACCTGTACATGAGGGGACTGTTATACTCAGGAGACTTCGCTGAACACAAATATTAGTGTTAAAAACAGTAAAACTTATTATTATTATTATTATTATTATTGCCATTTATATAGCGCCAACAGATTCCGTAGCGCTTTACAATATTATGAGAGGGGGGATGTAACTATAAATAGGACAATTACAAGAAAACTTACAGGAACAAAAGGTTAAAGAGGACCCTGCTCAAACAAGCTTATAGGACAGGAAATATCAATCATATAGGGTGGGAGTGGAGCAGAGCTGGAGGGTAAAGCACTGCCCTATAGGAGAGAGCAAGAGACAGGTATGTAAGGTAGAGGTTACTCTGGAAGGCCATAAGCTTTCCTAAAGAGATGGGTTTTAAGGCCCTTCTTAAACGAGTGAAGACTAGGGGAGAGTCTGATGGGGGTAGGCAGGCTATTCCATAGGAAAGGAGCCGCCCGCAATAAGTCCTGCAAGCGCGAGTTGGCCGTAAGGGTGCGAGCAGCGGTCAGGAGGTGGTCATGGGCAGAGCGGAGGGAACGAGGAGGGGAATACCTATGGATCTGAGAAGAGATATAAGAGGGGCTGGAATTGTTCAGTGCTTTAAATATATGGGTTAGCACTTTGAATTGACTCGTATAGGATACAGGGAGCCAATGTAACGACTGACAGACGGGTGAGGTGTGAGAGGTCCGACTAGAGAGGAAAATAAGTCTGGCGGCGGCATTCATTACAGACTGTAGCGGGGCAATACGGCTTTTTGGGAGACCAATCACGAAAGGGTTACAATAATCCATGCAGGAAATTACTAGAGCATGGACAAGCTCCTTGGTAGCATCTTGTGTAAGAAAGGGGCGGATTCGGGCTATGTTTTTAAGTTGGAACCTACAGGATTTGGCAACATACTGGATGTGAGGCTCCTTCATGACGCCAAGGCAGCGCGCTTGCAAGGATGGACTTATGTGGATATCACTGACTTGAAGGGAGAGCGAGAGAGGAGGATCATTATAAGAGGAGGAAAGAAAAGGAGTTCAGTTTTAGAGAGATTGAGTTTCAGAAAGCGTGAGGTCATCCAGTCAGAGATGGAAGAAAGGCAAGCAGCGTTGCAGGACGGCAGGGGAGAGGTCCGGGGAGGAGAGGTATATCTGAGTATCATCAGCGTACAGGTGGTAGTGGAATCCAAAAGAGGCATTAAGTTTGCCAAGAGAGGCAGTATAAAAAGAAAATAAAAGGGGGCCAAGGACAAAGCCTTGGGGAACTCCAAACGAGACAGGACGAGGGGAGGATGTATCCTTGGAAAAGGAGACATTGAATGAGCGTTGGGAGAGATAAGAGGAAAATCATGAGAGGACAGAGTCACAGAGACCGAGCGATTGAAGAGTTTGAAGGAGGAGAGCATGATCAACGGTGTCAAAGGCAGCAGAGAGGTCAAGGAGAATTAATATGGAGTAGTGACTAGTGATGTCGCGAACATAAAATTTTCAGTTCGCGAACGGCGAACGCGAACTTCTGCAAATGTTTGCAAACGGGCGAACCGCCATAGACTTCAATAGGCAGGCAAATTTTAAAACCCACAGGGACTCTTTCTGGCCACAATAGTGATGGAAAAGTTGTTTCAAGGGGACTAACACCTGGACTGTGGCATGCCGGAGGGGGATCCATGGCAAAACTACCATGAAAAATTACATAGTTGATGCAGAGTCTGGTTTTAATCCATAAAGGGATTAAATCACCTAACATTCCTATATTGTTTGGAATAAAGTGCTTTAAAACATCAGGTATGATGTTGTATCGATCAGGTAGTGTAAGGGTTTCACCCGCTTCACAGTGACAGACCAAACTCCCCGTTTAACGCACCTCAAACAACCGCAAACAGTCCATTTGCACAACCGCAAACTCCCCATTTGCACAAGGTTGGATACCAAGCTAGCCATGTCCCGTTCCTTGTCCTCACTGATGTCATTGAAGGTCTCTTCCTCCACCCAGCCACGTACAACACCAAGGGTCCCCGAAAGGTGACAACAAGCCCCCTGTATTTTTTTTTAAATGTACACTACTGTTACACCAGATATGAGTTGCACTGGTGTGACACTGTGCCCTGGCAGGCCCTGAAACGCACACGTGTGAAGGAAACTGACTGCTATTATTTCACAGTCAAATTTCTAGTTTTTTTTTAATGTACACTACTGTTACACCAGATATGAGTTGCACTGGTGTGA
Organism: Pelobates fuscus; assembly: GCF_036172605.1. Taxonomy (NCBI): domain Eukaryota; kingdom Metazoa; phylum Chordata; class Amphibia; order Anura; family Pelobatidae; genus Pelobates; species Pelobates fuscus. The sequence continues at coordinate 111,973,235 of NC_086319.1, read as the reverse complement.
CACTGTGCCCTGGCAGGCCCTGAAACGCACACGTGTGAAGGAAACTGACTGCTGTTATATTACAGTCAAAAAAGGTTTTTTTATTTTAAATGCAAGCTATTGTGACACCCAGTGGTGTACTAAAAGGGGGGCGGCGGGGGCAGTCCGCCCCGGGTACCACTCACTAAGGGGGTGCCCGGGGCGCACTTTCACAGGGGCGGCATTTCGCCACCCCTGTGCCTTATGACTGGTGTGCCGCGAAACGAGGATGCAAAGTACTGGGCCCCTCTTCACTGCCACCGGACCACCAGTCGAGGAGGACAGGACGGGCAGGTAAGTGGCAGCACTTATTCCACACATCATGCACACTGCACACAGTATACACACACTGCACACACTATACACTGCATACACTATACACACACTGCACACACTATACACTGCATACACTACACACACACACACACTGCATACACTATACACACACACTGCATACACACACTGCACACACTATATCCTGCACACACTATACACTGCATACACTATACACACACTGCATACACTATACACACACACTGCATACACTATACACTGCACACACTATACACACACACTGCATACATTATACACTGCACACACTATACACACACACACTGCATACACTATAACTGCATACACTATACACTGCACACACTATACACACTGCATACACTATACACTGCATACACTATACACATACACTGCACACACTATACACACACACTGCATACACTATACACTGCATACACTATACACTGCATACACTATACACACTGCATACACCATACACACACACTGCATACAAACACACAGCACACACACAGTGCATACACTGCACAAACTATACACACACACTGCATACACTATACACTGCATACACTATACACACACACTGCATACACACACTGTACACACACTGCACACTATACCCTGCATACACTTTACACACATACTGCATACAGTGCACACACTATACACACACACTGCATACACTACACACAGAGAAAAAATGATAGTGTAAACCATGGACCGAAAGTCTAGGAAACACTGGTGAGATACAGATCTCAGTTGTCTGTTAAAATTAATAATCTTTAATTAGGTATACAAAATCATGAACGAAAAAATAAGAAAATGAAAAATAAATAAAATAAATCACCCCAAACAGTGTAAAGTGAAAAAATAATCGTGGCGTGATTATAAAATCATTTTCTGCCTGCCTAATGCGTTTCGGCGCTATAAAGAGCGCCTTTCTCAAAGGCTGTCAAAGGAAAGGCGCTCTTTATAGCGCCAAAACGCATTAGGCAGGCAGAAAATGATTTTATAATCACGCCACGATTATTTTTTCACTTTACACTGTTTGGGGTGATTTATTAGGGTAAGAGGAGCTGGGGCCTGCATGGAGAAATTTGGAGGGAATAAGGGAGCAGTACTATACGATTAGCTGATGATTAACGGCTAGAACAGACAGTGCGTGACATGCTGCAATATTAGTCCAACCTTGACCAGTCAATATATATAGCACTGGGGTTAGATTAAAGCAGTATCTTCTGGTTAAACTAACAGTGGGGCCTTGAGGTCTCTTTATTCTTTAGTGTTATCCCCTAACCGGAGGTGTTTCTCTGCACTACCTGTCAGAGTCTGATTGTCTCTGTAGGACCAGCTCTGTAGTGTCCATACTGTTCGGTTAGAACAGACAGTGTGTGACATGCTGCAATATTAGTCCGACCTTAACCAGCCATATTAATAACACTGGGGTTAGATTAAAGCAGTATCTTCTGGTTAAACCTACAATGGGGCCTCAGGTCTCTTTATTCTTTATTGTTATTCCCTAACCGAAGGTGTTTTTTTGCACTACCTGTCAGAGTCTGAGTGTCTCTGCAGGACCAGCTCTGTAGTGTCCAAACTGCTCGGCCTCTATTGGGAGACTGTCCTACTGGCACTTAGTAATTAATATGAGTCAATATGTTACACTGTTTGTTGCAGTACCTTCCTGTGTAGCCATTTTTTGAGACTTTAATGTAGCTATACTTCCAAGTGACTACACGTTTGGAGGTTTTGCTCTGCACATATTTGCCAGTGTGACATACAAGTTTACTCCTTTTTAACCCGGTTTAAGGTTTAAGTGTCGGTACATACACCAGCGGCTATCATTAGCAGATACTGGTCTCTCCCATTTACATTTCCCCCACTCCCTGAGCCTCCTCAATATCTCCTCTCTCACCTTTTGGGTGTGTTTTTCTATTTATTTATTTTTCATTTTCTTATTTTTTCGTTCATGATTTTGTATACCTAATTAAAGATTATTAATTTTAACAGACAACTGAGATCTGTATCTCACCAGTGTTTCCTAGACTTTCGGTCCATGGTTTACACGATCATTTTTTCTCTTTTTGTATATAGTACAAGGGTTATCCACTATTGAGATACGATCTGGACACACTAAATTTATCCCCGCAAGGGGGTTATTTTCTTTTCTATACACTACACACACACACACTGCATACACTATACACTGCATACACTATACACACACACTGCATACACTATACACTGCATACACTATACACACACACTGCATACACACACACTGCACACACTATACACACAATATACACACTATGTACTGCATGCACTATACACACACACTGCATACAATATCCACTGCACACGCTATACACACATACTGCATACACTATACACTGCATACACTATACACACACACTGCATACACTATACACTACACACACACCGCATACACTATACACACACACTGCATACACCATACACACACACTGCATACACCATACACACACACTGCATACACTATACACACACTGCATACACTATACACACACTGCATCCACTATACACACACACTGCATTCACTACACAAACACACACTTATACATGTGTATCTGTATGTCTGTGTGTCTGTATGTCTGTGTGTCTGTATGTGTGTCTGTCTGTATGTCTGTCTGCATGTATGTCTGTGTGACTGTCTGTCTGTCTGTCTGTGTGTGTGTCTGTTTCGGTGTTCAGTGCCAAATACATTAAAAAAAATTGCAGTTGTTTTTTACATTTCAAAGTGGGGGGGTGCCAAATAAAGGATCCACCCTGGGTGTCAAATACTCCAGGCACGCCCCTGGTGACACCAGATATGAGTGGTGGCACTGGGCAAGTGGGCACAGTATACGCTGTGAGCCTGACACACACGCTGGCAGGCAGGCAACTGCAATTAGATTACACAGGAAAAGAAAAAAAAAAGCAGACTGATGTTCTAGCCCTAAAAAGGGCTTTTTGGGGTGCTGTCCTTACAGCAGAGATCAGATGAGTCCTTCAGGACTGTAGTGGACACTAAATACACTAGCCTAGCTATCGATTTCCCTAATAAATCAGCAGCAGCTACACTGTCCCTCCTCTCACTAAGAATGCAGCTTCCGGGGGGCGGGACCTAGCTGTCATGGAGGAAAGACGCACTTCGTGTGAGCTCCCTCAATATCTCACTTTAAGCAGCTATCAACAAGCGAATTTCACCCCAGAAGGGGATGACCCAGCAATGTTGCTCCTACCTGATCGACCCAACATGCTTAATAGCGGTAAGCAACTCGACAGAGTCTTACTTACCTCCGCGTGGCAAGTGTGGCCTGGTGCTCACCGGGCGGGAGAGGCAGCCGATCTCCCGATCCTGGGATGCCCAGGAGCAGCTACTTCCTGGCAGGAGCTCCATTACCCCACCCTCGGACCGGTGGGGGTTATCCCGGTCCACCCCTGAGAGGCTGTCTGGAGCTAATGGACGCACAGAGCACAACCGCCCAGGCTGACATACTCATCTGCGACTCTCCCAATATGGCGGCAGCCGCGTGTCCTCCTGGTACCAGCAAAGCATGGCAGGATATTGAGTTTAAGCTGGACAGACTCTTTAATCAATTTTGGAAGCAAATAACAGGCAAGAAGCCCCAACAAGCTCCACCACAGCCCCAACAAGCTCCACCACAGCTAAGCGAAGCAGTCCCCATTAAAATCCACCAACGCAAAAGGCGTCGAAGACGGGACCGGAGGCACAAACATAAATGCAGAGCCTGCCCCACGTCAAGCACTCGCCTCCACCTTAAGCCACCACAATCCCGCACCGGACGTGAAGCACCACCGGGACAGATCCGACCACCCGACAAAACAAGCTTCCACCACCTCAAGCCGCGAACCCGGCACACAGCCAGAGACTCGCCTTTGTTGTTCCAGGTATCAGGGACTCCCAGGGTCTGCACCTGGCGCCCAAAAGGGATCGGATGAGCACAAGCAGTAAACAGCATCCTGCCAAGCATGTCCCACTATAGCCGATCCTCCACACCATGCCTTTGATCACATGAACTGCTCTCTGCACATTAACTAATCGTAAAGTAGCAAGCATTTAAACATGTCATTATTTCACCTCCTAATTAGTTTATTGTCGTAGTTCCTTACATGCCTTAACCGTTCATGTATTATGTTATTCACTAGTCTCATCTCATGGGGCGACTCACACTTGATTTATAACTAGTGGTGGAGCTGCTGATATAAATACACAGTTGATAACGTGCAAGCTACACCCTAAACATGACAGCCATCTTTCACAACAATGTACTGCTATATACTCATACCCTCAGTGCAACTAGCCATGATATACGCACGTTCAGCCTAGCATGCTCAAATATAACACACTTTTGTCCGTGGCGAACGCGAACAAGCTATGTTCGCCAGGAACTATTCGCCAGCGAACCGTTCAGGACATCACTAGTAGTGACCTTTGGATTTAGCTGCGATTAGGTCATTAGTAACTTTGACAAGAGCAGTCTCAGTAGAGTGGAGAGGGCGGAAGCCAGACTGAAGAGGGTCAAGGAGAGAGTTGGAATTGAGGAAGTTAGACACACAGGTCTTTCCAAAAGCTTTGATGAAAAAGGGAGCAGGGATATGGGACAATAGTTAGAGGGGGAGGATGGGTCAAGAGATGTTTTTTTCAGGATAGGTTTTACAGTGGCATGTTTAAGGTCAGCAGGAACAGTGCCAGAAGAGAGAGAGAGAGAGAGAGCAGTTGAAGATGTGTGTTAGGGTAGGCACAAGACAAGGAGATATAGATCTGATGAGGTGAGATGGGACAGGATCGAGAGGGCAAGTGGTGGGATGAGAGGAATAGAGAAGCGCAGCCACTTCTTGTTCAGTAGCTGGGGAGAAAGTCTGAAGGGCAGGAAAGGCATGATTTATGTGGTTGAGAAAGAGAACGGCAAGGAGGGAGAATTGTTTCCTTAGCTGTTCAATCTTGTCGGTAAAGTAGCATGCAAAGCTATCAGCTGTAAGGTTAGTTTGGGGGGTGGCCACAGCAGGGCGGAGAAGAGAATTAAAGGTGTCAAAGAGATGTCTGGGATTGCGGGAGCATGAACTAATGAGAGAGGAAAAGTATGACTGTTTGGCGAGGGCAAGGGCTGCGCTGTATGAATGCAATATGAATCTATAATGGATCAACCCCCCGTTACTGCCCCTTCTGTTAGTACCCTTCACCACTTGTGCCTGGAGAGGACTAATTGCCAGCCTCCTGCCTTGTGACTATGGCCCCTGGGATATATTGCCTGTTAAAAACTCTATTTTACCTATTTTTTTTTTAAAAAAAACTCTTCTGCCCCCTTAAATTATATTGGAGCAGTTCTGCAACTTTAAATTGGCACTTCTGATACAGTCGAAGTGCCGAAGTAGTCGGAGTGGCCGCCATTCGACAACCGAACATGTGGCGGCGGGCATTTTAATTAATTCAAACGCAGTCAGCGGGGCTTTGCCATCCGCAAGAGCGTTTCCACACACACTGCATACACACACAACATACACACTATACACACACAGCATACACACTAAACACACACACGGCATACACACTACACGGCATACACACTACACACACACACACCATACACACTACACACACACACACACTGCATACACTACACACACACACACTGCATACACTATACACACAAACACACACTGCATACAATAAAAACACACACACTTATACCTGTGTGTGTGTCTGTATGTATGTCTTTATATGTGTATCTGTATGTGTGTCTGTGTGTCTGTGTGTCTGTGTTTGTATATGTGTGTCAGTGTATCTGTATGTGTGTATCTGTATGTGTGTCTATGCCTATGTGTCTCTGTACATGTGTGTCAGGGACATAAACATCATAAACTAATTTAGGTAGCATCTATAAAAGTTCACATGTCAACATCTTCATCGGTGAACTTGGTCTCTAAAATGTGTTATTAAAAATCTAAACAAGACGCTATAAAAGAAAGAGAAAAGATAGAGAAAAGAGGTTGAAAAAAATAAAATAAAAAACATTCTGTATTACCTCACGTATCTGCCTCCCAGATCTCATAGGATCAATCAGAGACATATCCCTTCCATGCTTCCCAAACTTTAAAAAGGTGGGTTTTATGTGTCTTACTAAATAAAAATAAATGTATCTATCATTAGCATAGCTTGAAATAGGAATAAGAGTCTTGGTAATATGTTTGTTTTTATACAACTAATTCTCCCTAACCAGGATATGGGATAATCCTGCCATTTTTCTATTTCTGTCTTTAAAGTTTGTATTAGAGATACATAGTTAATTGATTATAAATTTGAATAAGATTAACCTATTGTGATTCCTAAATACGTGTAGGAGGTTTTGATAGTTAAGTAATATATGGACGTGACATCAATTTGTTCCGGGTAAAATATATGAAATTCTAGTGTGCAATATTTTTTGGAATTGCTTTTGTAACCTGATAATTCGATGAAATTATTAAGTACTTGGAGTCATTTTAGAAGTGATTGAGAGGGATTCTGAAGTGAGATTAATATGTCATCTGCATAGGCAGCCAGTTTGCATTTGTCTTTGCCAATCGTTTTGCCCTATATGAAGTCAGTTTCTCTTATAAGATGTAAAAGAGGTTCTAATGAGAAACAGAGTTGGAGACAATGGACATCCTTGTCTAGTTCCATTGTAAATATTGAAGGGTGGTCCATGGGAACCTGAAATCAATATTTGAGCTTGAAGATTGGAGTATAGAGCTTGAATAGTAGTAATAATTTGGGGAGGAAATCCCCAGTGGCTCAAAAGGTCAAACAGGTATGGCCAATTAACTCTATCAATTGGTTTCACTGCATCCAGAGAAAGGAGCAGAAAGGGTATTTTTCCTGTCTCAGCATACCATGCTAAGTCTATAACTCTGTGTGTATTTTCATATGATTGGCAGCATGGTACAAATTCCACTTGATCTGTATGAATTAGGTGTGGAAAGTTCTTCATAATTCACTCTGTTAATATCTTGGTGTCTGTGATGATTAAAGATATAGCTTTATAGTTTCCCACCATTTTTGGGTCTTTGTCTTCTTTCAAAAGTAAAATTATGTTGAAGTACATGTGGTGTAAGGATATCTTAAATGTGTTAAATTGACCTCACGAAAACACATGGAGTAGCTATACTCATTCACTTTCTTATACTGTTACTTTCTCAAGGTAACTTTGTAGGCCAATGTATTATATATTGATTTGTACAAATAAGTGTATGCTCATTGTGATTAGGATATATATATATATATATATATATATATATATATATATATTTATATATATAAATATATAAAAATATTCATTTATGGAAAATAGTTTTTAATAACTTAATTAAATAAAATGTTATATATGATAAACCTATAAAGTGTGCAGTGGAACTTTCTTTCTTATATATTGCTATATGCTATTGAAACCACTAGGGAGTTGCTACATCTAACTTGTACCTTTACACTTTACACTTTGCATCATCTGCAACTTTGGTTGTGTGCTCTTTAGCCTTTCTAAAACTAAAGGTTAGAACAGTAAAGCAATTAGGGAGGGCCCACAGGGAAAGGCGTTAACAGGATTCGGTTAGATTGGTACCGGTCCCAGCTTGTCCACACTTTTTGAACGTTATGGTTAGAACCCAGTAATCTATGAGACTATGAGATATTCATAATTTCATGTAGCTTGAAGGGAGGCTATAATGGGCTGTAATGGGTGGTGAAAATCTTAAGCATTATTACATACTTATTGATAAACAACAATTAATACGTGATTATATTGTGCTTTTGTCAATCCCTTCAGACTCTTTGCAGTTAACACTGTCTTTTCAGAGAAAAGGCAGTGTTTACATTACAGGCTAGGGATAACTCCACTGGCCACTCCTCAGATGGCTGGTAGAGGTGCTTCCTGTGTCAGTGCTGCACAGTGTGAAACACTGCCATTCAGTGTCTCCACCCTTTACATGCAGACACTAAAGTTTCCTCATAGAGATGCATTAGTTCAATTCATCTCTATGAGGAGAAGGTGATTTGACAGGGCTGTGTTTGACTTGTGCTGGCTCTGCACCTGATCTGCCTCCTTGACATTCTCAGCCCATTCAATGGGAAAGCATTGTGACCAGCTCACAGTGTCACATCTGATGATGTCAGCTAAGCAGGTAGTTTAGGGGCAGAAGCAGCTGTTGCAGACTTGAATACAAGTACAATTTTACTATATTTAGGGAGGCAAGGGGGGGGGGGGGGGCTAGATTGTGATTTTTGCACAATAGGGTCAGGAATACATGTTTGTGTTCCTGACCCTATAAGGATTAAATATACAAACAGATGGAACTTTCCAATATATAGAAATAAATCCTCCCCAAAAGTTAATAGGGAGTGCCCAATAAATTGGATATTTAATTGGAATGGAACTGGATAGACTAAATCTCCCTCATTCAAGCAGATTAAGGATTAAGATTAGGTTTTAGACCTTTCAAAAGGTGCATTCAGTAAGCAGTTATAATAAGCTTGAATATGGGGGGCGTGGCCTGGACACAGAGGAGAATGGCAGCCTAGGCTAAGAGCTCCGTCTCCCAAAGCGATCATTAGCACGCTAAACAAGCAGAGAGGGCTGGAAATGGGCCGCACAAAACGCCCGGACGGCTCCCAGACACCCCGGAGCAACCCTACAAGCTCCCAGGCAGGCCCCATGTATGATTACCTGCAGACTCCGGCAACCGCATTCCACGAGCAAACAGGCTCAATAATGGCCGACTCGCCGAGCCAAGTGCGACCCCCAGAGGCAGGCGGCCCCACACTATCCGATATCAGCGTGGATATCAGAGCGATGGCCACGCAAATGGTCCGAAAACGGACCTCCAAACCCTACCAGATGACCTACACGTGGCGATCCGCCTAGAGGTAACGGCCCTGAGGGCTGAAATGACTGCGCACAGCGGCAGACTCCAAATACTGGAGGAGAATATGCAGGAGACCGTGGGGAGAGCGGGAACCACTACTACAGTGGTCACCAGACAGGGAAACATGCTTCTAGCCCTGCGACGGCAAACAGAAGATCTGGACAACAGAGGCCGCCGCTCAAACATCTTGACCGTGCTCACAGGGCAAACAGACCCAGGATACCAGATGGCACACCACGGGACGCCATATGCTGCCTTCACCACTATAAACACAAGGAGCAGATAATGCAGAAAGCCCGCACGAGACCGCTATGGAGATTCCGTGGGGCTGACGTGGCCTTGTTCCAGGACCTGTTACCACTCACACTAGAAGCAGAGCCCTGCGCCCTGTCACATCACTTCTCCAAGAGAGAAATATCCCCTACAAGTGGGGATTTCCCTTTGCCCTACTTGCAAGACACCAGAACGAATGGATATCTCTGCGCTGGCCGGAGGAAAGCCCGGGATTCCTGCACCGCCTGGAACTACCGCTCACAGAAATAACAGATTGGATCCTCGGACTGCTAGAGCAATGGCCAAGACCCCAAACACCAAGACCACAGCGACGCCGCAGAGGAGACTCACCGAGGCAACCCACTGCACGCAGACATCTTGACCCTGCAGCACCAGAAGAATAACGGCAGAGGGGCACCCCCGACCCGACACGGATGTCGCCCTCCCCCCTCACGAGAAAGACTGTAGCGGGCCCCATAAGATTGCAGACTCTACCGGTTCCTGATGCAAGAAGCGACCGCCAGTACCCAGATAAGTACTAAGCTACTCACCACGCACACGCAGAACCTGGGACTGATTGGTGGGGAATAACGCACCTAATATGGAACTAACAGTATAACGCTATATTTAGGGTGGAGGGGATGCAGGGGCGGGGATGGGACGCTGACCACGGTCACTACTCAAATCCGAGCAAACGGACAAGCAAACTGGGAAGCACATAGGTGAAAATGTTATAAGGTTTCCATAGGTTACACGTTAGATATAGTAAAATATAATAGACATAACTGTGGATAGAAGTGCAACAAGGCCCTGGAAGGGCAAACGAACAGCATGCTGGGCCCACTCCTTTGATGACCTGACCACAATTCAGACCTAGACGCTAGAAACCTGTAACAGCCTAACTAAATATGAACGACCTGTAAAGTCTGACAGTGAGGATACCCATAAAGTTCGAGATAGGGACGGAGATAGGGTGAGTAACTATATGTACAGGTCAATGGGGAGGCTACGGTTGGAAATAAGTGGGGCGGGGGTAGATGGGGGGAGAGACTAGTAGCTACAGAACTCAGCGATAGATCAGGACGTAGCTCCCGGAAACCACCCAAACGTAGAAGACGAAAGGGACGAGCCACCCCAGTCGCATGTACATCACATATGCCCACTGGGACATCGCAGGAACTAGAGACAACACGCACAAACGACCACAAAGACAAGACGCCACAAGAATATACCTGGGACAACTGGGGAAAGCTCAGGGAGCCTACGAGGGGAGAACTAACACCACCCAAACCAAGACCTCAAGACCAGACATATTTAGCAACTTAGCGTAACAAATATAGCCAAACGCTATAGGGACGAGAGACTCATGGAGGCTGACCTAACCAGACCACAATCTATAATATAACCAAATCTCCACATAATAAGTGGAAGACAAGCCCGACCCCGACCCAACCCTGTGTATACATAGAATGCTGGGGGGAACACTGCCCTGCGGCCCTAGTATACACTAAGTAGCGGTTTGGCTTTGCCAACCAACCCAGTTACACAGGTAATCTTTAACCACAGAGAACACCGACATAGAGAACACCCCCGGAACACAACTAGACAATAGTAAATAAACCCGCAAACAGCAGGGCTTCTTTAAATCCTACCAGGAGAAACCCTAGGCCAGCCAACACCTAGTGAAAGCAGGCGCAGGGCTCTGGGGCAATCACCCCCCTATACCCACTACCCTGCCTCACTACCCGACCACCATCCCATCCCCCCCTGCTCACGCCACCCGGCCTTTGGCTCCCCCGGTTGCCGCCCACAGAGAACCAGGGGGCAGCAACCGGGAGACCCCGCCCTGGAATAAATACCCACCCTCCAGTAAGACCATACCGAACCCTGAAGAATACACAGACCTTAGAGGTTAAGCCCATAAGACCCTACCCACACTCATACAGAATATAACGAACTACACCTACAAGATGACATACTCGGCCGCACCCTTCCATGTCATTACACAAAATTGTAGGGGCTTGAACGCACCCGAAAAAGAGCACACTTACTACAGGACCTCAACCGTCGCCAAGTATCCATAGCCCTATTACAAGAAACACACCTCAGGGACATAGATAACCATAGACTACGAAACAAACACTACCAAACCACCTTTCACAGTAATCACCCAACTGCTCGAAAAGCGGGTGTCTCTCCTAAACACCAACCTACAGTTCACACACTCTGAAACGATCGCGGACCCAGACGGCAGATACCTTTTTGTGAAGGGAACGATATCCCAGAAAACATACACGTTCGCCTCGGTATTCGCCCCGCACACAAACCAAGCCAAATTCCTCTGCAGAACACTCTTGAAACTAGCCACCTTTACAGAGGGCATTCTGATACTCGGAGGATATTTTAACCAACCCTTAGACCCTCTAGCTGACTTCTCCACAGGACACAGCACAATAGCACAGGCAGCGATCAGAAGGATTCGCAAGACACTCCAGGACATAAGATTGGTGGATACCTGGCGTACACTCCACCCAGATGACCGAGACTATACCTACTACTCGCCCCTCCACAGACGCTATTCGCGCATTGACTACATCTTCATACAACAAGAAGGCCTCACTTTCCTAAAGAAGGCTGCAATCAGGCCTACTCCATGGGCAGACCACAGCAAATCTTCCATACACCTGGACTCCCCACTCTTCAGACCCACCCGAACGGCATGGAGGATGAACAAATCGCTCCTTCTGGACGTACTAGTCCAGACGCAATTAGCAGAACATCTGAATAAATACTTTGCAGAGAACACCACAGAAGGTATGTCGAAAATAACGCTTTGGGAGGCACACAAAAGCGTCCTCAGGGGACACTTTATTAGGATCGCGTCACGCAAAAAGCGAGAGAACCAGCAGGCAATAGCAAACCTAAGAGCTCAAATAATGAACCTCAAAGCCCTTCACAAACGCAGCCAGCTACCGGCACAGTACCGGGAACTCCTAACAGCGCGTAGACAACTCACGGAGCTCATAGGCCGTAAACACCATAGAGCACTACAACGCTCTAAAGCCTTCTACTATATACATGCCAACAAAGGTGGCAAACTGCTGGCCCGTCTGATCGGAGGCCAACAAGTGAGAGCACAGGTACAGGTGCTACGGACTTCAAAGGGACACCTCACACAGTTCCCGGAGGAAATTGCAAACTAATTCCGCTCATATTATACGAAACTATAAAACATACACACAAACCAGAAACAAACCAGAAACAGAAACAAGCCAAAATGAGGCGAACAGGCATGTAGAACAATATCTACAAGAATTCCAACCCGACACGCTCACGAGAGAAGAAGCAGCAATACTTGAAGCACCAATCTCTAAAGACGAAGTGCGGACAGCAGTCAAGGCCGCGAAGAATGGCAAAGCACCCGGACCAGACGGCTTCTCAATAGGCTACTATAAAAAATGCGGCGACATCCTGATCCCACGAGTAACTGCTGCACTGAACCAACTCCAAGAAGGAGGCAGATTCCACCCAGAAACGAAGGCAGCCACCATCACAGTCATACCAAAAACGGACAAGAACCCAGAAAGCTGCGGAAACTACCGCCCTATCTCACTCCTCAACACGGATGTCAAACTCTTCTCTAAGATCTTAGCAACCAGGCTACAACCCTACATGCCCAGATTGATGCACCCGGATCAAACAGGCTTCATACCGGGAAGAGAAGCTAGGGACTGCTGAGAGCGTTCACTATCCAACACCTAGCTCAAAGAGAGAATAAGAACCTACTTATGCTCTCAACGGACGCTGAAACAGCGTTTGATAAGTGAGATGGCAATTCATAATGGCGACGCTCAACAAAGTAGGACTTGGGAAAGGGATGCTCACGTGGATCGACGCACTTTACTGCAACCCCAACGCACGGATCCGAGTCAATGGAGCACTCACAGATGGATTCCTGATTAGCAACGGCACCAGGCAAGGCTGCCCATTAACCCCACTCCTATTTGCCCTAACACTGGAACCGTTCCTGGACAAGATCAGGCGAACACCCGCCATACGAGGATTCCAATTTAAAGATCAGGAACATAAAGTTGCGGCATACGCGGATGAAATGCTCTTCTTTATAGACGACTCACGGCCTCGGGGCTCAAACTAAACCACCCGAAATGCGAAACCATACAAATTTCGGCCCGAACATCCGAATGGGACCACGAACATATCCCTTTCGTAGCTGCGACGACCAGATGAGATACCTGGGAATTTGGATTTCAAGCAACCCAACGGAAACATATATACGGAACTACGCCCCACTCCTCAAACAAATACAGAAAGACCTGATAACCTGGAATTACGACTGCATCTCATGGCACGGTCCCATAGCAGTAGTAAAGATGAACATCTTGCCAAGACTCCTCTACTACTTCAACACCATACCCTGGCACTAACCACCAGAATTCTTCACAACACTGAGAAAAGCGGTTAGCAAATATGTCTGGAAGGGGAACCGAGTGAGGCTTAGCCATGATAAAATATGCCTACCCAAAACATGGGGAGGCCTAGCACTGCCAGACATCCGCAAATACTATTACGCATCTGTTTTTGTCATGCCTTAATTATGATATCCTCTTACTTCCTGGTTCCACGGAGCTTAGCCACACCTCTTCATGACACGGTCTCCCTATTTAATCTGACCGCACCAGCTGATCGACGCTGGATTATTGAACTACGTTCCGTACTCACGAACCGGCTGCAACATCGTTGTGAAAGCCCTCTGTTACCGGACCGGACTGGAAGACTTCAAGTTCCCTTCACCTTTCCTCATCCACGACTAAAGCTGAACTCTCACCATTTAGGATAAACCGCCTCTACTACTTAAAGCTACAGTGCATATAATTGTGGACTTCAGTTATCGTTTACTACTTAAAGCTACAGTACCTGTAATTGGAATTAAAGTCAATACCTTTTACTTTTTATAATAAATATTCAAACTATACGAAATCTGCAGTTGTGTTCCTTCATAACAAATGTTTAGACGTGACAGAATAATCCAGCCATTGTAATGGATCCAGCAGATTTCGATTCTACTATAACTACGCTGAATCAAAGAGTTGATACACTAGCCCAAGGTGTGCAAGACCTGCAAGTTACTAACGAAAGAATTCTCACGTATGTCAGAGATCTACAAACTCATACTCCTCATACTGTTCTGCACTCGGCTAGTGATCCTGCTGTATGTAACCCAGAAAAGTTCTCTGGAGATCGTTCAAAATACAGGGAGTTCCTCAACACCTGCAAACTATTGATTGCTTTGAAACCTCGATCTTATCCTACAGAAAGAACTAAAGTGTGTTCGGTTATTTCCTTTCTAAGAGGTGAACCTATGTCATGGGCCCATTCCTTTCTGGAAAACGACGACCCCATCTTAGACTCACTGGATGAATTTTTTGAAGCCATGTCTCTTCTCTATGAAGATCCTAACAAACAAGCTACAGCTGATTTAACAATCAGAACACTACAGCAAAGAAATAGACCTGTTGAAGATTACATTGCTGAATTTAAAAGATGGGCTGTAGAAACGCAATGGAATGACATCACATTGCGCAACCAATTTCGAATTGGTTTATCTGAAGCTGTAAAAGATGAACTGTCTAGAACAGAACTCCCTACTACTTTGAACGCTCTAATTCACTTATCAATCAGCATTGACAGAAGATTAAGAGAAAGAAAGGCAGAAAAAGCCCTTTTTCATTCTAAAGACCGAAAGCCTTTTACTCCCTCAAAAGCTCCAGAAAAGACTTCCTTACTAAGTGAACCTATGGAAATAGGGGTAATAAGAAGTCCTCTCAATCCTGCAGAAAAGAACCGAAGACGTCAATTAAACCTATGCATGTATTGTGCCTCTCAAGATCATCTGGTCTCTGATTGTCCCTTATTAAAACGGACAAAGGCCGGTAGACAAGCCTATACCTCTGCGATCTTCAGTGCACTCCCCTCAACATCGACCACTCCGTTCACACCTGTATCCCTTGTAATACAGTGGGATAAGGTGAGAATTGTGACTGAAGCTCTCATCGATTCTGGTGCACATGGAGTATTCATCGATTCAACCTTTGTAACAAAGAATAAAATTCCTTGTGTTCAAAAAGCCATTTCTGTTCCTATTAAAGTGATTGATGGCTCCTTTATCTCCTCGGGACCGATTCTTCATGAAACCATCCCTCTAAAGGTAACCACCAATCATATTCATACTGAATTTCTAGTATTTGATGTTATTCCATCACCTCTCTATCCCGTTATAATAGGGATCAATTGGTTAAGGAACCACAACCCTCAAATTTCATGGTCTCCTTTCTCTATCACCTTTAACTCACATTATTGTAAAGAAACTTGTTTACAGCAAATTCCTATTCTTCAAATCTCCAAAGAACCAACCATACCTTCTTGTTATTCAGACTTTTCAGATGTCTTCAGTAAAAAAGAAGCTGAAACGCTCCCGCCTCATCGTTCCTACGATTGTCCTATAGACCTCATACCTGGTGCCCCAGTACCTTTTGGGCACATCTACCCTCTCTCTGAGGCTGAATTACAAATTCTCAAAGAATATCTAGATGAAAACCTACGGAAAGGGTTCATTAGACCCTCTAGTTCACCTGCTGCCTCAAGTATGTTTTTCGTAAGAAACAAAGACCAGACTATACGTCCTATCATTGATTACAGAGCCTTAAACAAAATAACAGTTAAAAATCGTTATCCTCTTCCCCTCATCAATGAACTGGTTGAACGATTAAAAACTGCTACCATCTACACTAAGCTTGACCTCCGCGGGGCATATAATCTCATCAGGATAAAGGCTAATGATGAATGGAAAACTGCTTTCCGAACAAGATATGGCCTCTTCGAATATCTGGTGATGCCTTTTGGCCTCTGAAACGCCCCTGCAACTTTTCAACATTTCATAAATGATATCTTTAGAGACCTATTGGACGTCTGTGTCATCATTTATTTAGATGATATTCTCATATACTCCAACACTCCTGAGGAACATAGAAAACATGTCAGATGGGTGTTATCAAGACTCAGAACTCACAAATTATTCGCTAAACCCGAAAAATGTATTTTTCACGTCAAAGAAATAACCTTCTTAGGTTATGTCATCTCCCCTCATTCAATAGGTATGGATAATTCAAAAGTCGATTGTATCATCAACTGGCCTGTTCCCTCCACAGTAAAAGAATTACAGCGATTTCTAGGGTTCGCCAACTTCTACAGAAAATTTATTAAAAACTACTCTGAGATAGCTCACCCTCTCAATCAACTTAACAGTAAAAAACATCCCTTCAATTGGAACAAGAAGGCTCAAACTGCCTTCACTGAATTAAAGAGAAAGTTTACAACAGCTCCTATTCTTCAACTTCCAAATCCTTCATATCTTTATGTCCTTGAAACGGATGCTTCGGAAGTTGCAATTGGAGCTGTCCTCTCTCAACACAAAACTCCTCAAGAACCTCTTCATCCTGTCGCCTTCTTCTCACGATCATTATCTCCTGCCGAAAAGAATTATCCTACAGGAGAAAAAGAATTATTAAGTATCAAAGTGGCTTTAGAAACCTGGAGACACCTTCTTGAAGGCGCTCGGAACTCTTTAGTCATTTATACTGACCATAAAAATCTCGAATATCTTCACTCCAATAAAACACTGTCTGCTCGACAAGTAAGATGGAATCTCTTTTTTTCCCGGTTCAACTTCCAAATCGTCTTTAGACCTGGGTCCAGAAACAAAAAGGCTGATGCCCTTTCCAGGATCCATAAAGACACTAAAATTGAACCTCCTTCGCCTAAAGTCATTGGAATCTTATCTTCTCTTATTGATGACATTAAAGATCTCAGTGAAGATGCTCTCGAACTTCCTAAATCAATTAAATTATCCAAGAAAAACGGTCTCTACTATTTCAAAGACCGGATTTACGTACCTCCCTCTTTCAGAATTAAAGTACTCGAATTTATTCATGATTCTCCTCTGGCAGGTCATCCAGGTATAAAAAAGACCCTTGAATTGTCTAAAAGATACTATTGGTGGCCTCGTCAAGACCAAACTATTGAATCTTATGTAAAATCTTGTTCTGTATGCCAAAGATCAAAACACGTCCATCATCAACCATTTGGTCAATTATGGATTTCATCCTTCCTCATTTCCTGCTCAGACAGTTTCTTCATCTAATCTCTCCGATTCGAATCAAATCTCTCATATGTCCTCTTTATTCAAGAAATTGCATGAGAATCTAGAATTGGCCTCCTCCAATCAAAATAAGTTTTTTGATACAAAAAGACAACCTTCACCTTCTTATAAAATCGGTGATCTTGTCTGGCTTTTCTCAAAGAACATCTCTACAAATCGTCCATCAAAGAAGTTAAGTTCTCTTTTTCTTGGTCCTTTTCCAATAATATCAGTTATCAACCGTAATGTTGTTAAATTGAAACTTCCACCAACTTTAAAGCTACATCCTGTTTTTCATGTGTCCTTGTTGAAGCCTCATCATCCTGACCCTTTCCAAAGAAATGTCACTACTTCTCCTGATCCCATATTGGTCCAGGGTGAAGAAGAATACGAAATTCAAAGTATACTGGATTCAAGGATCCATCGTGGCTCCTTACAATACCTCATCAGATGGAAAGGATATGGAATTGATGAAGATACATGGGAAAACTCCTCTGTCGTTCATGCTGACAAATTAATTTCCAAATTTCACAAACGTTACCCTTCTAAGCCTAGTCAATAGCACCCAGAGGTTGCTCATTAAGGAGGGGATACTGTCATGCCTTAATTATGATATCCTCTTACTTCCTGGTTCCACGGAGCTTAGCCACACCTCTTCATGACACGGTCTCCCTATTTAATCTGACCGCACCAGCTGATCGACGCTGGATTATTGAACTACGTTCCGTACTCACGAACCGGCTGCAACATCGTTGTGAAAGCCCTCTGTTACCGGACCGGACTGGAAGACTTCAAGTTCCCTTCACCTTTCCTCATCCACGACTAAAGCTGAACTCTCACCATTTAGGATAAACCGCCTCTGAGGAGATCTCGGGAACCAGTGTTCTATGTGCCGGAAGCTAAGTAAAACCTCTGTGATAAGCGTTGCATCTCAAAGCTGTTATTTCCTGTCTCCAAAGTCCTTCGTTAAAACAACCTCGTTACGGCTAACTTCAACTCATACTTTGTCTCAGTTAGCTGCATCTGTCTTACTTCAGTTTAAGTCTATGGAACAGCTATTGTAACTTCTTATCACCTAATTAATTAATACTACTAAAGGATTCTTTCTGCTTCAGTCATCGTTTACTACTTAAAGCTACAGTGCATATAATTGTGGACTTCAGTTATCGTTTACTACTTAAAGCTTCAGTGCATATAATTGTGGACTTCAGTTATCGTTTACTACTTAAAGCTACAGTGCATATAATTGTGGACTTCAGTTATCGTTTACTACTTAAAGCTACAGTGCATATAATTGTGGACTTCAGTTATCGTTTACTACTTAAAGCTACAGTGCATATAATTGTGGACTTCAGTTATCGTTTACTACTTAAAGCTACAGTACCTGTAATTGGAATTAAAGTCAATACCTTTTACTTTTTATAATAAATATTCAAACTATACGAAATCTGCAGTTGTGTTCCTTCATAACAAATGTTTAGACGTGACAGTTTTACAGCGGATAAGAGACTGGCACACAGCCCCTCACCACAAACGCTGGGCAACACTGGACAGAGAAAGCATGAACAAAACCCTTCACTCACAGGTATGGTATCAAACCCAGAGGGAAACCCCAAACACCGACAAAACCTCGCCCATAACACAAACACTGAAAACATGGGCCACAATGAGAAAAGAAACATACATATCCCCCAGCCGAGCCCACTGATCCCACTAACAAATAATATTGACCTAGGCGGAGGCCTACCGAGGAGCGCATGGGTCAGCAGCAGAGGGGGATGACTATTTACCCCTGAAAGAGACTGAAGCAACACAGGACTAAAGAACATACGAGACTGGACCGGAACCGAAACCCCATACTCATGCACAGGTTCCGCTACGCACAGCTACGACATTTTTATTAATATCTACCAAACAGATTGGCAGTGCATAGAGACATCACGTGGTTTGAAAACCTGTGCATGAACAAACCAGAAGCAGATGGGAGAGTATCCATACTATACCAACGGATTATAATAGGAGACCGGGTTAGGAACATAGCCTTCAAGAGACAGTGGGAAGACCTCACGGACAGAACATACACAGATGCTCAATGGGAACAGATACTCATACTTCAGCACAAGAGCTCGATCAGTTCAAGATACCAAGAAGTCAACTTTAAACTGATCTCACACTGGTACCGCACGCCCTCGCTACTGCATAGAATATTCCCGGGGACACCTGACACCTGTTGGAGATGCGGAACCCAGTCGGGAACCATGAGACACATATGGTGGGACTGTGCCAAAATAAAACCATACTGGGATGAGATCCAACAAGAACTGATCAAGGTCCTAGGTGATATGCCAGACTTCAGCATAGAAGCCGCACTGATTCACTTCACAGAAAAATCACTCGCACAATACAAGAAATCTATCCTGAGACACCTGCTGAATGCAGCCAAGTCCCTGATCCTGGCAATGTCGAAAAACACCCAACCACCCACAATCACACAATGGCTACAGAGAGTAGAAGAGCGGAAGCAAAACAGCTGATTTATTGGGATGAAGCAACAAACATACGGAAATGTGGGGGTCTTGGTACATGTACCTAACACATACACAAACACAGGGAGCAAGGAGACAAGACACATAGGAAATCACACGACACCTCAAAACCCTAGTAAGACACCCCTTCCGGCCCTCTCACATCCCTACCCTGCCTCAGAGCCCCTGCGGGTGAGACCAGTGCCCGGGGGATCTATCAAGGACCCCCTGAGACATGGGAACGCACAAGTAACAAGTGAAATCTTTAAAGTCAGGGGGCAGACAAAACAAGAACTAGGGAAACGAGGAACCACGCTGGCTAGGAGATAACACACAACACCTAACTCAGCGATAATACAATGGGGGAGACTGAAAGGGAAACTAACCGAACGAACAAACAGACACACTGCCCCTAGAGATCAGACTCTATGCAGGAACACACAGAAGTACAAGATAACCCTCCCGCTGCACCAAACACATGACAATCAGCATCTTGAGAAGAGGTCATGAAATATACAGACGGGAAGAGGGCCACTAAGGGACACGACACACTTACCATCCCCCCCCACAACCCCCACTATCCCTATTCTGGACCTATTACCTATTATTGACGAAAGACACTAAAGACAGAGAGACACTTACAACACGTACGAATAAGTTAACGATAGAACCTAAGATTACAAAAAAAATAACAGAATGCAGAGCAAGCGATTACAAATAGCCTGAACATAGCTAACGCGCCTGACAGACTGTAATTAATCTGCAACATTTTTTGTAAATATCGTAATTTGGAACCTACTGTACCCAGAGACCTGCGAGTCTCAACTACTATTGCCTCTTTAGAGATCTGCGCATCTTAAAATCTCAAACGAGAATGATTGAAACCTTCGTTTTGCACTGCTCACAGACTAAATGCGATTTGTTCACCTTGAACCTAGCTCAATAAAACGATATTTATAAAAAAAAATAAGCTTGAATATATGGAGTAGCCTGGATAAGAGGGAATTCTCTTTAAATTCACTCCGGAATTCGCTTGAAATTATCTTGATGCATTTCGTCACAATAATGGACTTTCTGAGAGATGTGGTTCTTCCTTTTACCTGCCTCCTCTTTATACCTCTTTTGATAGACTGTAATTGTTGTCTCTGCCTCCAAGATGATCCAGCCACTTCCGCGTTCGGTACACTAAGATGCACCTCTATTACTTCAACGTGTGACGTCATCCTGCTCGGTATATTCTTTACTCAAGCACGGCTTCACCAACGTTAGAGACCCACATTATTATTAGAGATAC
The DNA here is from genome assembly GCF_036172605.1 of Pelobates fuscus. Lineage (NCBI taxonomy): Eukaryota > Metazoa > Chordata > Amphibia > Anura > Pelobatidae > Pelobates > Pelobates fuscus. The sequence continues at coordinate 111,951,664 of NC_086319.1, read as the reverse complement.
ATGTCTTGATTACCCTTTTGACTTCAGGAAACCCTAAGTATATGCACTGAAGCAAAACAGAACATTTAAGACCTCTGAGAAGTGTATCTAACTAAACGGCAAGCTATTGTGTTTTCTGAGGTTTTGCCCATTCTCAGCATTCTCTATAATTTTCCTTCACTGCTTTTGCTTAGGGTCTCAAAAAGTCTAAAGGGTAATCCGGACGTGGACCCCATGCTCACTGTGCCTAGAGAGGTATCAGTAACACCTCAAAGATGAGGCCTAAGGAAGGCCAAAACAATCTTCTGGGGTTGCTGCATCTATTGTTCAGAGGAAACTTGCTGTCATTTCAGCTCTGGAGTGTCCTTGGGCAGGATCAGTCTGATATGTAAATAGTATAGGTTCTCTCATTAGTTGCACAAGTGAACAAACACATTTTGAGACCAGAGCAGGGACTAACTGAAAGGTAAGTTATTCCGTTTTCTGAGCTTTTGCCCATTGTCCGAGCTCTCAAGATTTTTTTTCCCTCATTATATACCAAGAAGCCAATTTATGAAAAATAAATAGATAGTCTCTGATAAAGCCAGTTTTGAGACAATGTTGAATGAGATGGGAAATTTTTACAAAGGGTTTATTGTGAAAAACAAATTAATAAGATACAGTTTACATTGTAAATACATATAGTTTTCTTAAAAAGTCAAAGACTAGTATATAGAATATACTTTGGTTGTTATATTTTTTAGTGAGGGTGCACTGATTCAAAAGACTAGTATATAGAACATAGGTTCCCATAATATATTTTTTAGTAAGGTAGCACTGATTCTTATTAATGTAAACTTATCCATATTGAGGATTTTCCGTTTTTTAACTCATATGATCTACAACAAGCTTTTCAAACTCAAAGGATTACACGGGGCAAATAAACAAGGTTTAAGTTTATGTGGGCTGCAAAGAAACAAAAACTTTAATTTTCATAGAAACATTGGTTTATTCAAAAAGGTAAAGTATAAAAAAAAGAAAAAAAGAACCCCAGCCCTCCCTCTATTAAAAAAAAAAAAAAAAAATGATATTATCCAACAGACAGACTCCACTCACATTGCCGCAGCCAGTATCTGACTCCATAAAACTACCTCTATTATACCCCCGATGGCGCTGTCCACAATCTCTGAGCTAGAGCGGATCCTCCCAGTACTTCTTATAACTCATGAAGGCGGAGCACGTCAGCATTACGTCAGAACGTGATATGGTGTTCCTCGCATCCGTGCGCCTCCAGGTCCTCCATTGTCAATCCGCCGCCATCGCAACACTGATGGCCCCCCATCCCCTATTAGTAATTAGTATCTTTGCTGGGCTGCAAACATATTCATTGCATAGAGCAAGAAAAAAAAATATTGTAGGATACCAAAAAGAGGAACATATGTCTTTCTAAACGGCAACGTCTTTAGAAGATTCAGCAACAGGAAAAACACAGTAAAAGAAAATGTACAAACAGGAAAAGCACTTAACATAAACGATTTTATACATTTAAAGTGATGATTAATAGTGTGGCAGATTCCAGATTATAAACCATGTTAAAAAATTAAGATAAGAGGAAGTAGATTGAAATTCTTTAAACAAATGAACTTTTCTGAATAAATACATAGACATTTCGGAACCATCAGATATGAATCCAGAGTTTGATTTATTAAGTTTCTAATTTTTATGTTTCCTTGTTTTATTTTTATCTTATAATATTAATTAATAACTTTTCTCTTGTCTCCTTTTTTAGATAGTGTACTCAAGCATGTCAAACTCGCAGCCCGCGTGCCGCATGTGGCCCACAAGGACCATCTTTGCGGCCCAGCGAGCCGCGAGTGCATGCTCAGTGTTATAGCAGAGTAGGCACCTGCTTTCCCCACATTGCAGGTGCCTACTCTGCTAACATTTACCCGGCCGGGGAGGAAGGCTGCGAGGAAGCTCAGAGTTCCTGCTCCTCACTGCTTTCTTGCGCGTGCCGACTGAAGTGAAGCCGGGCGCTGGAATATGACATCATATTTCAAGCATCCAGCATCACTAATCCACGCGAGAGAGCAGTGAGGAACTCGAAGGACCCCAGGGAGATGCCCCACATTGGCTCCATAAGGTAAGGAGCAATAAATAAAAGTATGTGTGGACGTCTGTCAGCAAGTATGTGTGTGTGTGTGTGTCTGTCTGTCAGTCAGTGAGTGTGTGTCTGTCAGTGAGTATGTGTGTGTGTCTGTCAGTGAGTGTGTATGTCTGTCAGCAAGTGTGTGTGTGTGTGTCTGTCAGTGAGTGTGTGTGTGTCTGTGTGTGTCTGTCAGTAAGTATGTGTATGTCTGTCAGCAAGTGTGTGTGTGTGTGTGTCTGTCAGCAAGTATGTGTGTCTGTCAGTGAGTATTTGTATGTGTGTGTCTGTCAGTGAGTATGTGTGTGTGTCTGTCAGTGTGTGTGTCAGTGTGACTGTATGTGTGTGTCTGTCTCTGAGTGTGTGTTTGTGTGTGTCTGTTGGTGAGTATGTGTGTGTGTGTCTGTCAGTGTGTCTGTATGTGTCTGTCAGTGAGTGTGTGTGTGTCTGTATGTGTGAGTATGTGTGTGTGTCTGTCTGTCAGTGTGTGTGTCTTTCAGTGTGTCTGTATGTGTGCGGCCCACATAAACTTAAACCTTGTTTATGTGGCCTGTGCCACACTTTGAGTTTGACATGCTTGGTGTACATGACCCTGAAATATCAGATTGTCCTCTGACAGTAGCTCCTGACATTTAGCAAAATGTGCATCATGTCTCAAATAACATGTTTTTGTTTTCAATAATAACTTTTTAAATGACATCTTGAATATCCCTCGGAGTAGTCAGTTGTCTTCTGTCAGTGATTTTATTTTCTTCCTTTTTCTTACATGACAGATAGAATTAGAGGAACAGTATAACATTAGGAACACAAATGTGTGCCATGGTTAAAGAAGGTAATTTACTTACAGTTGAGCCCTCATCGTGCCGGTCTCCTCCATGTAGCTGCGCCTCTTTGGTTGAGATCATTGAGATCGATGATCTCAGCCAATCCAGTGATTTCCCATAAAAAAGCACTGGGAGGCTAGTGCACGTTCGTGGCAAAACACCATGCTGCACCAATCAAATGGTCTCTCTAAGTTTTTTTCTCAGCTATTTCATGGAAGCTCTCCTCGTATCTCTCAGCATGACAGCCAATAGAGGCAGGTTAACTCTGCAAGACAAGATTGCCTGCAGATCGGCAATGCTCTCAGCTGCAGGGGTAAAATGGAAGGCACATGGCACCAAGACCACTTCATTGAGATGAAGTGGTCTGAGTGCCTGTAGTGTTCCTTTAAGTGGATGAATGTGATTCCAAATTCTTCAACAATTCAAAGACATTCTTCTATGCCTACATATCATCCAAATCTGTTTTTCAATTAAAAAATGGATTTTGGACAGCAATACTGGGGATGGTATTTTTTATGTGTTTCCCTATTTACAAGTAGTGTGATTCTGAAAAAAAATAAAATGCTACATTTCATAAAAGTTGGAAAATATTAGAATTTAGAAATGTAATTTTTTTTAAATATAATCTATCTATTTTTAATAACGCACTTTAATATGTGATTTAAACACTGTAACATATATTAACCAATCCATTCACTTTGTTGTGTCACATTTTTTATCCACTTTGTTTTTTAAAATGCCCTCTTCTGGTGAACTGTTGCATTTTTGTGGTTATATATTTGCTCTTGAGTGAATGTCACTTTATCACTTTGTTAAATATCCTGCACCATAGGCAAATCAGACCCGCAGACAGATATAGTAAGGGGCCTGGCCAGGGTGGCAATCCAGTGCTGGGAGAAAGTGACTACCTGTCACTTTCTCCCAGGCCCCAGCTTTCAGATCATGTGGGCTAGGAGGACGGAGGAGGCACTGCAGACAGAGAGCCTGGACAGCCTTTTGAGGCAATCAACAGTCAGACATTTGTCATGCTTCCTCTTCGAGTAAACGTAGAGGAGTCTTCAACCTAATATATAAAAGTATTAAATTTCAAGAAAAGGAAATCGAAAGAGACAGAAATGGATGATACATTATAATAAATGGGATCCTAAATGTGGTAAACGTTTGCTTAATAAACATTTGTTCTTTCTAATGGACTCCGGTTAGTGATAGGGCTTTAGCTTTGGCATTCACCTGACACTTAAAACCGAGCACACCTTTCTACTGGACGGCAATATGGCTGACTCACAGTACAAACCCAGGCGACCGGCTACCAAATCTCATTCCTTGCCAAAAAGAAGTGACCAACTGGTTCAACTAGACACACGACCCATAGATGGCACACACATAACTTCATTTGGCAACCGATCATACAATCAGTTCCGCTCACTTACCATAAAAATAAGTGCTTTGATAGCAACTTCAATTGACAGCTATTTATGTTACTTGAGAAAGTAAAACGTTTGCCTTAATATATCACACTGCACTTGTAAAATAAAGAATTTAAAAAGAAAATGCTATGACTCGTGGATAGGTCGAGGGTAAAACTTGGGGCTATGAAATTTTGTGATTTTTATAATTTTGTCAGATTTTACCTAGGTAAAAATCCTGGAACAATTAAACATCTCAGCTAAAAACTGGGTTAAAAAATGAGCAATCATGAACATGATTCATTAACTGTAATGAATCCCTTAAACTTATTACAGGGAATTCTTATTCATGTCCTCCAAAATAACAAAAACATTGTTCGGCCTATACAAATCCTTGAAACCTTGACTCGTCATGGTCAGAATATCCGAATAAATCATGACACTGTTCTTCGGTGATGCCATCAGCGTAAATGTCGTCTTCACTGTCGCCATCTGTTCAATCAGTATATAAAGCTGATTCGTCTCTCTCTTTATAAATGGCATACTAATTCCGCATTTCAGGAATGACTTCATAATTTCTGGTGATATTGAATTCCACGCCTCCTTTACCCATTTTGTTACCAAATGAATGTCTGGCTTCATCAAGTTCCCTCCTTTCGTTAACTTTGCTTGACCAGAACACATCCATTGTTGCCACATATTGCGCAATTGGTCCTTGAAAGGCTTGTTGAGACAGACATCCAATGGCTGGAGCATTGATGTTAGGACGCCTTGAATCACTGCTAACGTGGTAGCCATTTTCTTTGCCTCATCCTTCAAGACCTCTGTTATATGCACGCGGAATATATCCCACACCAATAATGACGAACATTTTCTTAGCGCTGCGCCTGGTCGCCTGCCCCACACATTGTGCAGCCACAGCTTAGTACCCTCCATATCCATCCAGCCTTTAGGATGAACACGAACAGTTACTCCTGACGGAATTTTTAGGTTCTTTGGCATTGTTTTCCTCTTGAATATTATCACCGGGCGCAGTTTAGTGCCATCTGCCCGGCAAGACAGGATGACAGTGAAATGTGTCTTTTCATGACTGGTTGTTTTCATAAGTACAGTTTTTTCTCCAACGCATGCTGTGGCGAAACCAACCTCGCCACTGGGCCCTGGAGAAGCCTGTTTGCCCGTCTCCTACCTGCTGACTATGGCCCCTGGGTTATTTGGGGCATATTGTATTTTATTGTGCGACTGCTGGCCCTTTAAGCACAGTGAATGGTATTTTATTGTACTGCTGCTGGCCCTTTAAGAACTGTCTGGGGACATATTGAGACTTTGGGTAACCATACCCTTTAAGACTATGGCCCCTGAAAATGTATGGACTTTTATTCGGTGTGTATGGCCCTTTAAGAACCGTCTGGGGACATCTTGTAACTTTGGTGAACAATGTCCCTTTAAGACTATGTCCCCAGACCTGTAAAATATCTTGCCCCTGGCTTTCTCCCACTTGGTTCAGTAAATAGGGCTTACTGAACCAAGTACCACACAGGCAGACCACCCAGAAGTTAAAGTATGCAGGCAATTTACCTCCCAGGCTGTGAGGTTACTGCAGGTTAATTGCACGTGGCGGCGGCCCTCTTGGTTCATTCGAACGCGGTCAGCGGTGTATGCTAAAGATTCCGTGGAACTGAAATCGGCTACACATTTTACCGAACACCGCTGACCCTTACCTTCTCCTTCACTTCGTTTTTCAGCTCCAGAGACTAAGTCCCGTTCGAAATGGGACTTAGTCGTTTTTCTGCATGAAATTGACCGACCGCACAGCCCAAATCTATGGAACTGTTTTGGGCAGGAAAATGTGCTTGCGGTCGGTCATAAAGGGACCTCCAGCTAACTTTTGATCCACTGGAGGGATTTGTCTGATTGGAAGGGTGTATGTTTAAAGTGTGCTGATTCTAAATATGCAGTTTTTAGGAAGATTGGATGTATGGATTTAAAGTTATAGCACATGTATAAAAACTGTAGTTTTCCTGGCTGTAATAATTATGTTAACTGGTTATCTGAGGGGAGGGGATGTGTGGGTTGTACCATGTATCTGACTGTTTATTTTATGCCTCCCCCTGGGTGTGGCCTGTATGTGTACAATTGTAATAAAAGCCAGGCTGGATGTGCCAGTCGAGAGTTCCTGCTTAACCCTCAAAGTGAAGTGTCGTCTCATTATTGGGGGAAGGATTTATTGCATGCTGTTCCAGTTGACTGCTAGGAGTGTAAGCCTATTCGTATGGTTCCTATTCAACGGTTTACAGCATTCATATGCTTGAGAGGATTTATACGCTTCTCTGATTCGGTGATTGTGGTGTCGGCTAGAGTGCTTGGAGGCCTCAGGAAGCGCTAGGAGCATCCTTTAATGGAGGTACCAAGTCGGGGTGCCAGTGGATCCGTTACACATGCTGCAGTTCGATTGGCAGGCATATCAAATGTCATTGGAGTTTTGTCCATATTACCAATGTTATTCAGAGCGAAACCATTAATTTTTCTCTGTTTGATAATGAATAGACATGTGCATGGGGAAAATTTTCGGTTCGGCATTCCAAAATTCGGGATTTTTGCAGTTCGGAACTTCGGCACTTCAACAATTTCGGAACTTTGGCACGTCAGCACTTTGGAACTTCGACATTTCGGAATTTCGGGACTTTGGCACTTCTACTGCAGCCGCTTAGTAGATAACTCCCTAATTCCCACAGTATTAGGGAGTTATCTACCAAAAGGCTGAAAGATCTAAATTGGTATTTTAGCCAAATTTACTAATACTAAGTAAAAATATTTTTTTTTTTTTAAAAATCCATCTTCACCCAGCGAGGGCTCCGCGCAGACTGAGCTCTGCAGGGCAGGGGAAGGCTTATAAAGCCTTTCCCCACCCTGCAATTAGGCACAGAGCACTCTGATTGGTGGGTTTAAGCCATCCAATCAGAGTGCTCTGACAGGTAAATGAAGAGACTGACAGGTAAGTCTCTACATTTACCTGTCACAGCACTCTGATTGGTTGGTTTGAAATCCACCAATCAGAGTGCTCTGTGTCATTTTACACAGTGTGGGAAAGTTCTTTGGAATTTTCCAACGCTGTGTAATTTGACTCATAACACTCTGATTGGTGGATTAAGTAACCAATCAGAGAGTTATAAGTCAAATTACACAGCATGGGAAAATTCCAAAGAAGGACCTTTTTTTTTTTAAACAGTGAGCAGATAACAGGCTGCTCACTCTTTAATAGACATGCCCCTACTTGCGGTATAGCGAGTAGGGGCATAATTTACTAATACTAAGTAATCTTTACTTAGTATTAGTAAATTTGTCTGAAAGACCAATTTAGGTCTTTCAGCCTTTTAGTAGATAACTCCCTAATTCCCACGGTATAAAGGACCTATCTACTTATTCATTCCTCTCATTACATTGAGGCTAAGTAATTTACATTTTATATGAATGTATGTTCTTGATTGTTGTAAGTGTTGCAAATGCTTACAGCTGAATCCTGGCTAGGTTTGTATACTTTTTATTTAAAATTGTATACAATGTAACATTCTTCTTCTTTCACTGGGTAAGTATATTAGTACTTAGGCAATACTGTGCTTCGGAACTTTGACAACTTGACACTTCGGAACTACGGCAACTTCGGAACTTCGGCACTTCAGCATTTCGGAACTTCGGCACTTCGGAAATTCTGCAATTTCGGAACTTCGGGACCTCGGCACTTCGGCAAATCGGACATTCGGCAGTACCCGAATGTCCGAATTGCCCGAAATTCGTCCGAATTCATATTCGGACCGAAATGAATTGCACATGTCTAATAATGAATTTATGGAATGACATGACCTTTTCGTCAAGCTCTTTAGTAATCTTCTGAGTGATCTTTGTTTGCTGACGAAGACACAATCCAAATGGGTTCATGAATTGTGTGCACTAACCAGACGATGCTCTAAATTGTACCATACCTTCAGTCACCGAATATTTTTCTTTTGCCATCTGAAGTGCTCGTGTTCTAATGCTCGAGTCAGTCACAACATATCCATTTTGTCTGCATTCCATTATCCAGTCATTCAAATTCTATTCCATTCCATCAAAAGGTGTAGCTTTGAAACGTAATGCTTTCTTCGACTTCGGCATGGCTTGCAATTTAGCCTTGTTTTTTCTTCAATCTCGTACGATTTTTCGCTGATGCTAGACTCTCTTGCAGCTTCCTTTGCACATTCAATAACTTTTAATTTAAGTGAAGCAGTGTAAGAAACTCTCGTTTTCTTTTCCAAACTAATTTTTCTGAAGATAAGAATTTACCGAAATTATTATTCAGTTTTTATTAATGCAATCTTAATAATCATTTGACAACAAACAAGAGTCAACAGTCAATTGAGTTCCCTTATATGGTGTATGTTTCTTTCTCCCCCTCACTGCTCCTCTGTGTCCATGTCTTCCCTCTCCTCCCCAGTCTCTATCTTCCCCCTCTGTCTCTTTTCACTTCCCCCTGTGTCTCTCTCTTTCCCCTGTTTCGTTATCCCCTCTCCCCTGTGTTTCTCTCTCCCCCTCTGTCTTTTCCCCAACCTTGTCTCCCCCTCTGTCTCTTTCTCCTCCCTTTTCCTGTGTCTCTCTCTCCCCCACATGTCTCTCCCCCTCTGTTTCTTTCACACCCTCCCCCTGTGTCTCTCTCTTCCCCCTTTTTCATTATCCCCCTCCCCTGTGTGTTTATCTCCCCCTTCCTCTATGTGTCTCTCTTCCCCCTGTCTTTTCCCCCAACTTTGTCTTCCCTCTCTGTCTCTTACTCCCCCCTTTCCCTGTGTCTCTCTCTCCTCCAGATCTCTCTTCCCCCTCTGTCTTTTTCTCCCCTCTTTCCCTGTGTCTCTCTCTCCACCACATATCTCCCCCCATCTCTTTCCCTCCTTTCCCTGTGTCTCTCTCTCCCACATCTCTCTTCCCCTTCTGTCTCTTGTCCCCCTACCCTTGTGTCTCTCTATTCCCCCTGTCTATTTCTCCCCTACACTATCCCCTGAGGCTGACCTTTAGTGATGTACCGAACTGTTCGCTGGCGAATAGTTCCTGGCGAACATAGCGTGTTCGCGTTCGCCATGGCGGGCGAACACATGCGCGGTTCGATCCGCCCCCTATTCGTCATCATTGAGTAAACTTTGACCCTGTGCCTCACAGTCAGCAGACACATTCCAGCAAATTAGCAGCAGACCCTCCCTTCCAGACCCTCCCACCTCCTGTACAGCATCCATTTTAGATTCATTCTGAAGCTGCATTCTTAGATAGAGGAGGGAAAGTGTAGCTGCTGCTCATTTGATAGGGACATTGATAGCTAGGCTAGGGTATTCAGTGTCCACTACAGTCCTGAAGGACTCATCTGTTCTCTGCTGTAAGGACAGCACCCCAAAAAGCCCTTTTTTAGGGCTAGAGCATCAGTCTGCTTTTTTTTTCTGTGTAATGTAATTGCAGTTGCCTGCCTGCCAGCTTCTGTGTCAGGCTCACAGTGGATACTGTGCCCACTTTCCAAGTGCCACCACTCATATCTGGTGTCACAATAGCTTAAGCTTGCATTTAAAACCCCCCAAAAATGTTTCACTGTAATAGATTGAATAGCAGTTAGTTGTCTGCAAGCGTCTGGGTGTCAGGCCTTCAGCGTGTACTCTGCCAACCTCTGCCAGTGTACTTTGCCACTCATATCTGGTGTCACTATAGCGTGCCTTTAAAAAGAAAAAAAGTTTTTCACTGTAAACTAATAGCAGTTAGTGTCCTTAAAGCGGGTGTCAGGCCTTCAGCGTGTGCTCTGCCAACCTCTGCAAGTGCACTTTGCCACTCATATCTGGTGTCACTATAGCGTGCCTTTAAAAAGAAAAAAAGTTTTTCACTGTAAGCTAATAGCAGTTAGTGTCCTTAAAGCGGGTGTCAGGCCTTCAGCGTGTGCTCTGCCAACCTCTGCAAGTGCACTTTGCCACTCATATCTGGTGTCACTATAGCGTGCCTTTAAAAATAAAAAAAGTTTTTCACTGTAAGCTAATAGCAGTCAGTGTCCTTAAAGCGGGTGTCAGGCCTTCAGCGTGTGCTCTGCCAACCTCTGCATCTGCACTTTGCCACTCATATCTGGTGTCACTATAGCGTGCCTTTAAAAAGAAAAAAAGTTTTTCACTGTAAGCTAATAGCAGTCAGTGTCCTTAAAGCGGGTGTCAGGCCTTCAGCGTGTGCCCTGCCAACCTCTGCATCTGCACTTTGCCACTCATATCTGGTGTCACTATAGCGTGCCTTTAAAAAGAAAAAAAGTGGGGGCGGAGCCTGCGCTTGAGCTGTATGGACGCGTAGAGACGGAGCTCCCCGGCTAACGGCTACTAAAGCAGTGTAAAAAGCGTTGAAACAGCCCAAAATCACGGCAGGTTAACGGCACCTACAGCATGGCACAAAGAGGAATACGGAAAACGGCGGAGACCAAGGAAAAACATTTCTTCTTCGCCACGAAACCGCCAAGCCAGAAGCCCGCGGCCCCATTACAGCAAGATGGCGACGGCAGTGGGGACGACAGAGAAATGTCGAGGCCACAATCCCCACAGGACACCATCCACATTCAGGGGGATCAATTCCAGAAAATGCTGGACGATGTGGCAATCAAGATTCAGAACACAGTACAAGCAGCTATTGCAGACCTGAGGAGAGACATCCTAGACCTCGGTAACTGCACTGCCCACATGGAGAGCAAAATGGCTGACTATGCTGAATCACACAACAGCATGGCAACAAAATTGGAGGAAATGGAAGATAGGCTAGAAAAACAGGGGTTAAAAAATATAAGAGGATAAGGTAAGAGGAGTCCCTGAAGACGTCCCAGCCGCAGAACTTGTGGTCTACCTAACGGGCTTATTCCAAGCACTAGCTCCTGACATCCCACACAGCATGTTGCTCCTAGACAGAACCCACAAAGTGGCGAAACCGCAACACCTGCCGGCATCTACCGCTAGGGATGTCCTAACGAAGCTACATTATTATCATGTCAAAGAGGCGATTCTCCGATCCAAACGCCTGCCACAAGACATGCCGGAAAAATACAGAGCCACTCAAGTATTCGCTGACCTCTCCGCCGAAACCCTGAAGCGCAGGAGGGCCTTCAGAGACGTAACATCGGAGCTTAGAAACAGGAACATCCAATACCGATGGGGCTTCCCAATCAAGCTGCTTATAGCCAGAGATGGTAAAACACACGCAGCGTCGGATGTAGGCACTGCTATCCGCCTGCTGAGAAGCTGGGGCATCACCACGACAGCGGAGCCCAAAAGATCCAAACGACCAATGGAGGTACAACCGGAGTGGAAGCCAACCAGACATTCCAAGTCCTCCAGATCGGCGACAGGCAAATAACAGGGTTGAAAGGCTGCTAATAATCTTCTATATAGGTCACAAGAAGCCTACCCTAAAGACGAAACAACTTGCACATCATAGCTACGAAAGACCCTGGGGACTTGTGTGAATATATATTGTCAGTGGTTAATAGGGGATATTTTGAAGCAGTAAGAGATAGACGAGGGGCCAAATGTTCTGTTTTGTACACTGCACGGGGGGGGGGGGGGATCCACACTAGGCCCGCTTCACTCCGTGTCCGTGCAAAACAAATCGATGTCTTACATGGCATTCCCCTCCTCCCGCCCAACGCCCAACACCCAGAGAAACACCATACTATGCGACCCGTAGGCTAATTGGTACGGGGTGGTGTTGATGTAACTTTATTCCACTGCCCTAAGGCCTGCAGTGATTTCCTTAATCGGACTTAGCATATAACTCTCAGGGGTCAATTATCAGAGCCAGAGGCTCGGGGGCCATGGTCGTCTGGGTATCCAGGGGTCTCAACCTGGTTCCACGCACTCCCGCGCAGGGCATACCTAGTGGGAGAAACTAGCAGGAGTTAATCTATCCACGCATTCCCGTAGGGCGCAATACCCAGGAAAATTTTTGGTTATGGTTATATATATATGTTTACTGTTTTCTTTATTTTTTTTCTTTGGCAATGTCTATGATTGAATATATTGCTGTCTATAAAGGCCTGGAGAGGAACGAATCCCGGGTGCAACACACACACAGACACCCTCGCACGCACAGGCTTAACAGAGGCCACACAAGACTCCCCCAGAGACCCAAATCCCTCCTGGGCTATACACTTAGACGTCACGGGAAGGGCAACACAAGGGGATCAAAAGGTCTAAACTCGACCCACAACATTGGAACAGCACAACCGCCAACCACTCACATTCAGTCTTAAACTGTATTCCCATAATGTACAGGGTTTGAATATACCCTTCAAGTGCCATGTACTAGAAAAGGATATACGCAAAATTCAGGCAGACATTGTATATCTACAAGAAACGCACTTTAGGGGCGACACACATCCATCTCTGTGCACCCAATGGTACCCCCACCAAATCCATGCCACAACGCCGCACAAATCCAGAGGAGTCTCCATACTCCTAAGTAAGGACCTGACCATTTCATCAAACACACATTATAGACCCAGGGGGACGATACATCATCTGGCAGGGCACTATCAATGACTCAGACTACTCCTTGGTCAACATTTATTCCCCAAACGCTAATCAAAGGAACTTCCTTCACGGGGTTCTCACAAAAGCAGTTTCAGTAAGAAAAGGCACCCTTGTACTCAGCGGAGACCTTGACCCAATAGTGGACTCCACCAGATCTCCCTCCACCCCACACTATGGCACCCTTAAAAAACAAAGCAAAGCAATTAGAACTCTGTTGGCCACGTTCGGCCTACGGGATGTGTGGAGGGTCCTTCATCCGAAAGAAAAAACATATAACCACCACTCCAAAGCGCACAACTCGTACTCGAGAATTGATGGGTGTCTAATGCATGACACCTCCCTGTCCCAAGTGCTGAGCTGTGAGATAGCACCCATTCATTGGTCTGATCATGCCCCAGTCATAACAAGTCATACGAATACAAACACAGAGGCCCCTGGCGTCTCAATGCAAGACTCCTAAAAGACACAGAATTCTGCAATACACTAGAAAAAGACCTTCAGCACTACTTCACCACAAACACCACGTCAGTCCGAAACCCACATGTGCTTTGGCTAGCCCATAAGGCTGTGATTAGGGGCACACTAATAAGCAGATCATCATACCTTAAAAAGCAAGCCGATAAAGAATTGACTCAAATTACACAGCAATTAGAACAACTACATCGGGAAAACCAAACGCTTCCAGGTTCAGACCACAAACGACGAATAACTGCCCTACAAGAGAAGCTAAAGGAGATCAGACTACACAAATTCGGATTCATGCTCAACAGACTAAAAATGCACACATACGTACAAGGCAACAAGGCGAGCAAACTCCTGGCTCAACGTTTGAGACAACTGACAGCAACAAACACGATTTGCGCACATAGTACATAAAACAGGTACTAAACTACACCTACCCGCAGAGATATGTAGGGAATTCGCAGAATATTATGGCCAGCGATATAACCTCAAAGATGACCTAAACACCCCAAATCCCACAGCCACTAGCATACAAGCATACCTAGCAGAGATCCCATTAGCAGAGGTAACCGTATCCCAAAAACAGATTCTAGCCTCCCCGATCACAGAAAACAAAATAATTGAGTGTATAGAAAAGCCTCGGGACCCGACGGGTACACAAATTAATATTACGAGAGATTCAAACACCTCCTGGCCCCGCACCTCGCATTAGCATTTAACCATGCACAACAGCCGGGGTCCTTCCCCCCTGAATTTTTAGCGGCCAATGTGATAACCCTACCGAAACCAGGCAAACCACCGACACTATGTCAGAACTTTCGCCCTATTTCACTATTAAACGCTGACACCAAACTCTATGCCAAGATTCTAGCCACACGACTCAAACGACCAAGTGGGATTTGTGCAGGGGAGACAGGGCTCGGACAATACCCGGAGAGTAGTAGATATCATTCAAACTATTCACGCAGACAACATGCAAGGCCTCATAGTCTCCCTTGATGCCGAGAAAGCCTTTGATAGACTAAACTGGCTATTTCTTGAGGCAGTACTTACGAAATTTGGGATCCCTCAACAATATCTAACAGCAGTTAAAGCCTTATATAGCTCTCCAAATGCAGTGGTGTCCACATCAGGGTTCCAATCGGACCCGTTCGCCATTACCAATGGGACCAGACAGGGGTGCCCCCTGTCACCACTGCTCTACGTAATGGCCCTGGAACCGCTAGCTGAAGCAATTAGACGCAACCCAAACATTCATGGAATAAAAATAAACGACCGAGACTACAAAATAAACTTGTTTGCAGACGATGTCCTACTAACTCTTTCCCAACCAATCATCTCCCTTCCCAACCTCCAAAAAGAACTACAGAAATACAGTGCACAATCCTACTATAAACTCAACACCACAAAAACCCACGCAATGGGAATAGGCATAGAGAGAGACATCATGGACAGACTGCGAACAGCATTTAAATATGACTGGAGACAGGACTATCTTACCTTTCTAGGTATTAAACTGACGAGATCCCATAATGCCCTTTTCATGATGAACTATCAAAAACTGCACACAGAAATAGAACACACCCTAAAGAATTGGGAGGGAAAATATATGTCATGGATAGGACGGTGTGCGGCTATTAAAATGGTGATATTGCCAAAGATCCTGTATCTATTCCGCTCATTACAAATCAATACCCCCCCTAAATTTCTCAAGGCCCTACAAATGACGCTTCTCAAGTTCATGTATGAAAATGAAAAAAATGCACACAAAAAATATATATACACAAGTACACCTAACCAACTTAATGGTAGGAATATGCAAAGGTACTTAACTGCGTATAAGATGGATACAGCTTCCCAAGAGGTTTCCCCCAAACGAACCTCAAATATAAGTATGGATATAGACAAAAAAAATGGGATACAGCTGAATAACTAGAAAAAAAAGAATATAAAACACATAGTGAAGTACATTAACAATAATTGGATTTAACCCACAAAGATTGCACTCACGAGATGGTGTAGGGTAATGCGCCTTTAAGCCCACACTGGGCTAAAATGGTATTTGCCTTCCACGGATAGGTTGCTCTGTCTTTCACAGGAAATGGAAGAATGCCAGTTGAAGTATAAAAAATATTTTTCTTTATTCAAAAGGCAATAAATAGCCTTGAAAGATTCAATCAGTAAAATTATTAAAAATAACTGCAATCTAACGCGTTTCGTCCAAACAACTTGGACTTCATCAGAGAAAATTCTGCAGTTTTAACAATCACATAAAATACAAAGCATGCATAATCCCACCCCCAACAGAGTCCCTTAAATACAACCAGTCCGTGTGTTGATTGGAGAATTCTCTCCTGGAACCACTTCTCCCATTAGGGTATATTGCCTCCAGATGGCTCTTGTTTTATAATTCCGCGGCAAAAAGGCATAGCCGTTTTTCATCCGTCTAGCTTATCAAGATTTGCGTTCCAAATGTCCGTTTCCGGTTGCGTTCCAAGCGCATACTTCCGGTTGCGGACGGCGACGTACGTCATGACGTCAGCGTTGCGTTCCAAATGCGGCATATGCGTTCCAAGCGTGGAACAGCCACTTGAACAGTTAAACAACTGAAAAGAATCTCAAAGTAGTCGCAATCAGTGATCAGACTTTCAAATTCAAAATAAAAACTCATAAATAACAAAAAGATACATCATCATCCAATAGAGCTGTAGGACTTTCATCTTCTGCCAATTGCTATAGTATAAATATATACATAGACTCCAAAAATTATAATGAGAAAAATTATACATGTGTACAATGAAAAATATATAAATAAATATAAATAAAATGAACTATCAATAAACCAAAAATAAATGAATAAAATTAAATAAAAATAAAATAAAAATAAATAAACTGTTAAATAAAAATAAATATGAAAATAAATATAAATAAATATAAATATAAAAAATGAAGAAAATGAAAAAATGAAAAAAATGAAAAAAATGAGAAAAATGAACAAAATGAAAAAAATAAAAACAAAAATATGAAAATAATAAATAATCAATGATAAATAATGAAAAATAATAAATAATAAAAAAATAAATAAATAAAAAAAAAAAAAAAAATAAATAAATAAATAAAAAAATGTAATAATAATAAAAAATAAAAAATAAAAAATAAAAAATAAAAAAAAAATAATAAAAAAAATATAAAAATAAAAAATAAAAAATAAAAAATAAAAAAATAAAAAATAAAATAAAAATAAATATAAATAATAAAAATAAAAATAAAAATAAAAATAAAAATAAAATAAAAATAAAAAATAAAAAATAAAAAATAAAAATAAAGAATAAAAATAAAAATAAAAATAAAAATAAAAATAAAATTAAAACATAAAAAATAAAATATAAAATAAAAATAAAAATAAAAATAAAAATAAAAATAATAATAAAAATAAAAATAAAAATAAAAATAAAAATAAAATTAAAAAAATAAAAAAATAAAAAAAATAAAAAATAAAAAATAAAATATAAAAAATGAAAATAATAATAATAAAAATAATAAAATATCAATCTAAAAAGAAAAAACTTTTTATGTGGCAGAAGGTGGAAATCCCCCCTGAGTTCCAAGGACATCTTTAGAAAAAAATACCCTTATACCATAAAACTGGCCAAATCAACATCTATGTTTAAACCTTTGGGTGTTAAGGTATCCAATTGGTATATCCAATAGGTCTCCCGTTGTGCTAGTTTCAATTCCCTATTTCCTCCTCTCCAGTGGGCGGGCACATGTTCTATACCACAACCCCTAAAATCCCTCCAATTAAAGGCCTGGCATGTATTGCAGTGCACTGGCACTGAATGAGTTGTTATGCCTTTCCTTATATTATTAATATGTTCCATGAGGCGTATTTTAAGAGGTCTTTTTGTTTTTCCCACGTACTGTTTGCCACACGGACACTGCAATAAATAAATCACAAAATCCGTGTGGCATCCAATACTGGACTTCACTGGGAAAGAAATTCCAGAAATATGACTTGTAAATTGAAGAGTTAAGCCTAGGTTCATTCTTGAGCAAGCCCGACACATTTGGCATCCCTTAGATCCCTTTGTATGTGAAATGACTTTCTTTTTAGGGATATCCTTTCTAGGGAAACTGGGAGCGACTAGGTCTTTAAGATTTTGACCCTTCTTATAGATAATAGATGGCCGGTTTGGAAGGATACTTCCAAGAATTGGATCCTGGAGTAATATGGGCCAATGTTTTTTAAGGCACCTATTAATTTTCCAATGGTCTGTATTGTATTTTGTTATAAATGAGTGTCTAAAATGTTCATTTAGATTATTTTTCGGACGTTTAATCAGTAAGTCACTTCTGTCTTTATTTCTTAATATTCTAATTTCTTTTTCAATCGTGTTCTTATCATAACCTTTATTCACCAATTTATTTTTTATATGTTTCGCCTGAGTTTCAAAATCTTGAGTGTTGGAGCAATTTCTACGTACCCTTGTGAGTTGACTTTTGGCAATGCCTCTTAGCCAAGGTTGATGGTGGCAACTTGACTTATGGACGTAACTGTTCCCATCAGTTTTCTTAAAGAAACATCTGGACCTAATTTTATCTCCCTCCCAATATAGGCTTAGGTCCAAAAAATTAATAGTGTCTTTGTGCCACTCCGGTGTAAATTTCAAATTAAAGGAATTAGAATTTAAATACTGAACAAACAATAAAAAATCCTCTTTAGTACCCTTCCAGATGACAATCACGTCATCGATGAATCTCCGCCATAGGACCAGGCTCGCCCGCCAGTCATGCCCGCACCAAACAAATAGGTCCTCCCATCTGCGCATATAGATGTTGGCATAACTGGGGGCGAACCTGGTTCCCATGGCGGTCCCTGTCAACTGAAGGTAAAATTTACCCTCATGAAAAAAATAATTATGTTCCAATATAAATTTGATCGCCAACAAAATAAAATTTTGAAGTGCATCATCAACCTCGGGATCATCTCTTATAAAAAAATGAACTGCCTCAATGCCTAGCTGGTGATGGATGACTGTATATAATGACGTCACATCCAATGTTGCCCAGCTGTATTCCTCCTTCCAATTAATATCTTCAAACTCATGTAAAATGGCTGTAGTATCTTTGATATATGAAGGGGCACCCTGGGCATATTTTTGGAGCTTTGAGTCAATAAAGGCTGACAGATTCGCTGTGATAGAGTTAATGCCACTGATAATTGGGCGTCCAGGAGGAAAAAACAAATTTTTATGTAACTTTGGCAAAAAGTAGAAAATGGGGATAACGGGAAAATTGTTAAACAAAAATTGAAAATTCTTTTGAGATATTACATTATTTTCTAAGGCTCTTAATAACAAACTTTTTAGTATAGAGTTAAATGTTCCTGTCGGATCTCTATGGAGTTCTACATAGGTTTCTGTTTGACCCAAGATATTTAGGGATTCTTGATGATAATACTCTGCAGACAGGATGACAATCCCCCCCCCTTTGTCAGCCTCCCTTATAACTATATCCTCCCTCTTAGTTAAATTTTTTAAACACATGGTCTCTTCCTTTGTCATATTAAAATTCTTTTGTTGGTTGCTATTTATCTTTTTGAAATCCTGGCAGACCATATTCTCAAAGGTTTCAAGATGGGAACCCTTACTTTGGACAGGGTAAAATTTAGATTTTGGCTTAAATTTTGAAAAACCATTGTCTGTACTTGAATTAGATTTTAAACTAATGGGTGGATTGGATATTGCTACTGAACCAGCATTATGATTAGTTCTAAGATTAATGGAAGTATTAGTCAATGGTAATGGAATGGTACTTTTTTCAAAATGTCGTTTAACTGTTAATGTTCTTATAAATTTCTTTAAATCTATGAATAAGGCGAAATCATCCACTGTACGTGCAGGAGCAAACTTTAGGCCCCGTTCTAATACACGTATTTCCAATTCAGTTAGTGGTATTGATGATAAATTAAATATACCTATATTTCGTTCTTTTAGTGGGAAGATCTCTCCTTTCTGTACTGATTTGGGGGTTCTTCCTCCATTCTCATCCTTTTGAGGGGAGTTGGTGTTTGGAGGGGCGAGTAACGATTTGGATGTGCCCAAGTAGTTTTGCGTGGTAAAAAATAATCCGTTATCCGTTGATCTTTTTGTGTATGGCTTCTCTCTAAAAAATTACTGGTAGTAATTCAGTTGGCAAAACAAGAAACCGAGAGTCCCTTGGAAGCTCCTATCACGCACAGTGAAAAATGGAGGTGTGGGTTTCCCAGACGTCAGGGAATATCACAGAGCCACACAACTAGCTAATGTAATAGGTTGCCACGCCATAGCCCAGCCCCCACAATGGGTGGCATTGGAATCATCCAGACTGGGGGGGGAAACACTTGTCACACCTCTTGTGGGCCCCAAGAGAGTTACGACCCCAAACACCCAAGATGCTACCAACTACTAGGTTGATGCTCTCGATCTGGGACAAGAACAGATATAGGGTTTGCTCGCCATCCAGGTGGTCCCCAGCTACCCCACTGAGGACCCTACATGTGTTGAACCCGTCGTTCAACTATAAGACGTGGGCCTCACATGGAGTAACCCACCTACACCAGATGACCCGTTCAGGGACCCTGAAGAGTTTTGCAGATCTACAAACCCAACATAATATACCACAATCAGCCCAATTCTCTTACATACAACTACACAGCACAATTGGGGGAGAACACCCTACGACACACGAGACCCAAGAGACGGGACTAATGTCACGATTTGAAAGCAAATGTCTCAGCACACGACAACCAAAAAAAACCCTCTCATTCTGCCACAACTCTATTGTAGGAGAACCGCGGGCACAGTTGTGGGGTTTCCAGAGGGAATGGCACAAAGACCTAAGTAGAGACCTGACACCCCAGGAATGGGCCAGAGCATTTACGGCTCATAAAGGCTCATCCCAGTGCGCCTCACACCTCGAAGTAGCGAGGAAAATACTATACCGATGGTACCTGACGCCCAGCAAGCTGTCCAAAATGTACCAATCAACAAGCAACGTCTGCTGGAGATGCCAAGAGACACCTGGGGACATGTTCCATATCTGGTGGTCGTGCCCACGAATCAGACCACTCTGGGTTAAGGTAGAAGGAATAATCCACAAAAGCACTGGGACACATTTGCCGCTAGCAGCAGAGTCCTACTTACTTCACATTATCCCTCTCAACCAACTAAAACACGTCCGTAAATTTATGTTTTTAATAATTATAGCAACACAAACGATAATAGCCAGGTACTGGAGATCAGATGTACCCCCTCCCATAGAAGAGGTAATCAGTCTGATATCCACAAATGTGGCATATGAAAGATTTGCTACACCTCAGGTGCCCACAAACGTACAGACTTATGACATGTGGCAGAACTTTAGAGCGCACCTCCCATCTGTCAATGAAGAGCCATGACGTTACACGCCACATATTAGCCTTACCATTTACACACATAAAAGCAGCCCTCACCGGCAGACCAGTCGGGGCTCGTCGAAAGATAGACACACAATCCAACAGCAACATTCCATAGTTCTTGCCATTCACTGTAAATAAGTTTATGTTTCCACCTATGTGTATTATTTAGTATTGTATGTATAAAAATGTGGGTACATCGCAAGCAGAACACTATAAGGGACAAGCTTCCCAGCACGTGAAACAACCTTAAACATAACATCTAACTTGAATAAAATGTAATATATGGAAATCGTGTAAAATGTAACAAAGTTGGTAATTTCAAACAAAGATGTTAAGCAATGAAGATTGTCTACTGGGCCCTTTGGCCTCCCTCTCCCTATTTCTTCATTCTGTATCCCACCTAATGCTTTGCGTTGTACTACCAATAAAAATTGTCAATTTAAAAATAAATAAAACGTTTTTCACTGTAAGCTAATAGCAGTCAGTGTCCTTAAAGCGGGTGACAGGCCTTCAGCGTGTGCTCTGCCAACCTCTGCAAGTGCACTTTGCCACTCATATCTGGTGTCACAATAGCGTTGATTTAAAAACACAATTTTTTTTTCACTGTTATAGATTGAATAGCAGTTAGTTGTCTTCAAGCGGGTATGTCAGGCATATAGCGTGTACTCTGCCAACCTCTGCCACTGCACAGTGCCACTCATATCTGGTCGCAGTAGCTTGCACGCATACTACCACTAATCCAAAAAAAAAAATGACAGGCAGAGACAGGCCACCCCGCAGGGTCCATTGTGGTCGTGGTGCTGTGATTCCCTTTTGCCCTAGAATAATGCCCAGTTTTCAGAGGCCACGTACCCTGAACTTGAAACGTTCTGAGGACATAGTTGACTGGCTAACACAGGACACCCAATCTTCTAGAGCTTCCGCTCGGAACCTTGACGCACCATCCTCCTCCAGCTAAGCTTCGGGCACCTCTCAAGATACCACTCACCCTCCTGCCGCCACCAACAACACTAGCACCACAGCCGCTTCACTTGGTATGTCAGAGAAATTATTTACACATCCGTTTGAAGAAATGAGTGATGCGCAACCATTATTGCCAGAGGATGTAGATAACAGGGATATATCTCAGGCAGGCAGCATTACACACATGGACGTATGATGTGATGATGATGATGTTGCTGCTTCCTTTGCTGAGTTGTCAGATACAAGTGAAGCAGTTGATGATAACGATGCGTCCATGGATGTCACGTGGGTGCCCGCTCGGCAAGAAGAACAGGGCAAAAGCTCAGATGGGGAGACAGAGAGGAGGAGACGAGTTGGAAGCAGGGGGAGGTCATCGCAAGGAGCTAGTGGCGCAGTCAGACAGCATGCATCGGCACCCGGGGTCAGCCCGACAGCACGCCAATCAACGCATGCTGTGTCCACCACCAGAATGCCGTCATTGCAGAGCTCAGCAGTGTGGCATTTTTTTGGTGTGTCTTCCTCTGAAGAAGTAAGTAGAAGTATAGATTAGGGTGTTGCAGTAGATATGATCTACTTGGATTGTGCCACGGTGTTTGGAAATTCCGACAAATTTCAGACATTCGGTTACTTCCAAATGTTCGAATATCTGAAGTTAATAACCTTTCAATTTTTTTCCCAGCCACAGAGGTTAAGCTCACAGGTCTATAATTTCCAGGCAAGGATTTTGAACCCTTTTTGCATATAGGAACCATATCTGCCTTCCTCCAATCCTCCGGAACACTTCCTGAAAGAAAAGAATCTTGAAAGATTAAAAACAGAGGTTCACTTATTTCTACACTTAGTTCCTTAAGTACTCGTGGATGGATACCGTCAGGCCCTGGAGCTTTGTTTGTATTAACTTTCTTTAGTTGCTGCAGCACCTTGTCTTGAGTTAACCAATTACAATTATTCTGCAAGTTTTTAGTAGCAATCATTTGCACATCTAATGCCATTGGTTCTTCCTTAATATAGACGGAGGAGAAATTGTTATTTAAAATTCCTGCCTTTTCCTGGTCCTCATTAACTAACACCTCCATTTCAGTTTCTAGTTTGCCTACACTTTCTTTTTTTGTTTTTTTGGAATTTATGTACTTAAAGTTGGTTTTGCTCTCTTTGGCTATTGTAACGGAACCGCTGGCACCCCGACCGGGTACCTTCCGCTGACGGATGCTCCTAGTGCTTTCCGAGGACTCCAAACACTCTGCCCGACACCATAAACACTGTAGACTCCCACGAACCGACGCAGCTTGGTTGGGGTCTCGCCGTCTCCACCCACTCTGGACCCAATACCAGGGTCCAGTAAGTTGACCTCTCCAAATTCCAGAGAGCAGGAACAGGAACAAGCTCTTAGCAGAGCTTAGTGATTATACCCTGGGGAGTATAGTGATTATAGCAATCCCCAGAGTGTAGTTCTCCAATCCCCCAAACATGAGCTGAAACTTCATGAAGGTACAAGATGATCTGAACTTTTAATGACCACACACTGGCTTTTATGCAAGTCCCCATGCAAGTGGACATCCCACATGGTGGGACACAGTACAACCAATCATTTACAGGGAAACCGTAAAACACACCCAGCACCAACATACAATCCCTCCCCTCTGCCTGTGATATAATTACTGAACACAATGGGTTAATGTTATTTATCACAGACAGGAAAAATACACTTTTTATACATACACTGTAACTTTAAAAATATGCATCATATTCACATAAAACATAAAATACATATTTAGAATCAGCATACTTTAAATATAAACATAATCAAAAATCAGACAAATCCCTCCAGTACATAAAAAGTTAGGTGGAAGTCCTTTATGACCGACCACCAGCACATTTTCCTGCCCAAAACAGTTCCATAGATTTGGGCTGTGCGGCCGGTCAATTTTATGCAGAAAAATGACTAAGTCCCATTCAAGCGTGCGTTCGAATTGCCGAACGGGACTTAGTCTCTGCAGCTGAAAATTCAGTGTAGGAGAAGGTAAGGGTCAGCGGTGTTCATTGAAATGTGTAGCCGATTTCAGTTCCATGGATTTGGCTACACATACCGCTGACCTCGTTCGAATGAACAAAGATGGCCACCGCCACGTGTTGGTTTGTCGAATGGCGGCCACTTCGACTACTTCGGCACTTCGGCTGCATCCGAAGTGCCAATGTAAAGCTGCAGAACTGCTCCAATACCATTTAAAGGGGCAGCAAGTCTTTTAAAATCAAATCTGCTAAAATAGTCTTTAACAGGCAATATCTTCCAGGGGCCATAGTCTTAAAGGGGCATTGTTCCCAAAAATCACAGTATGTCCCCAGATGGTTCTTAAAGGGCCAGCAGCAGCATAATAAAAATCCATTAGCCCAAATAATGTTTGTAAAGGGCCATACAACCCAGGGCCATAGTCATGAGGCAGGAGGCTGGCAATCAGGCTCCTCCGACATCCAGGGGAAAGGGCAGCTTGTCACCTAAAAATCTGGTAACAAAAGGCATTTCGTCACAGCTATCATTTTTTCATAAGATATTAAAAATATGGGAAAAACAGAAAAATTGGTGCTGCTATCACTTTAGTGTGAATCACTCCACCACACAGAATACAAGTGCATAAACAATAAAAAGTTATAGTGAGAGCACTCAGTGCATGCAAAAAGCTATATTACCAGTATCGTCCTGAGTAAATAGCTAAAACAGTAAAAATAAAGAGAGAGAAAAAACATAGGGTAATATTGTTTACATTTATAATGTGACCATATGTAATTGGTTACACTCACATGTTTCTGAGTCACTTATGTAAGCTGACTCAGACTAAGGGCTTTGGTTAGAGATGAAACCTTTTATGCTGGACCCCTTGTATTGATATGCAGAGTATAGATGAGTTGTCCCTGGTTGTCTCTGGATGTCAAATTTGAAATATTCCAGGATGCCGGATCAAATTAAAATTATTTATTAACTCAAAAACTCTAAAACATGTAAAATCAAATACAGGTAAAATTGAGTCCATCTGAAGTACCACGACGCGTTTCGGCAGGAAAGCCTTTCTCAAGTGGTGTTGTAAGTCCATCTCCAAAATGTCCCTTTATGCTGTGTGAAGTTAGCGCTCTTTCCCGCGCTTTTCGTGTCTCTATACTTCCGCTTTCGTCATCAGGTGTCGACGGACGTGTCCCACACGTCATGACATCATTCTGGCGTTGTATACCGGAAACTCTATCGGCGCCATTTTTAAAAGTCCTCGGATTGCATATGTTTGCCAGTCCGTTCTGGCACACTCATTTATACATAAAGAAATGTAAATTCTTTACATGAGACATTCTAAGAGGGAGAATAATAAATACATAGATTGGGGGGAAATAGGGATGATAATATATTATTAAAATAGAAGGAAATAGCTTTAATAAAAACATAAACAAATAAGTTCTCAGTCAAAGAGTAAACTCTGACCAAGAAGCTGAGGAAGGGTTACAGGGGTAGTATAGGGCTTAACCCTCTATGTATAGAAATTCAACAAAGAAAAGGAAGTGAGGAAAGTTCCCCGTGAAAAACGGAGCTCTAATCTCACGACCGCTACCCCCTATTTACAAAGCAGTTAAAACAAAAAAATAACAAAAACTTTAATGGAACACACATAATATCACACTAGCACATCTAGTATATTACCCCAAAATATGAGGGTTCAAGAAAAAATAATAAAAAATGAAACAATGCGACTGCAGTAGTACAGTGGCAAGACAGTACGGCAAAAAGCCTTATGGGGTAGGGGCAGCAACAGCCTTCACATAAATGCAGTTTGTTATTAAAGCATTGAGACAAAATTGCAATAGTGAGGAAACATAGTTGCTGACAAAGACCTCCCACAGGGCTACAGCCTATTTATAACTTGTTCGTACCAAGAAGCAAGGAAAGAGAACATTAAATTCTCCTACTCCAAGCTATTCTTAGTTTTCCTATACCTTCCGAAAATCCTAAGGAGTATATGCTTAAATATAGCCAGTAAAAAATTCCCTGGTCTATCTAATGCAATCAAAGGAAAATAAATCGAAAGGATAGCGAGATAAAAAATAGAGGAAAAGAAAGTATGAAAGTGGCTGAGTTTTAACAGAGCTAAACAGAAGGCTAAATCGCCATAAATGCTCCTAACCCAGAATCATGATAATCACTCTATTAGATCTCGAAAACTGCAGGGTTTCCTGCAAGCTGTCCAGGCAATCGACAGAAGTTCTATCCAGGCGCCTGGAATCAAGTACGGACATGCGCATACCACAAGCCGTAATCAAGCTTATTCGGCTGGCGGCGAATTATGGACCCCCGCCCCCTTTTGAACAGGTAGGGACTCCTGGGTATTTAAGGGAGGCAAGGAGGGGCTTAGTAAGCACGATTTGCCCTTGAGAAAGGCGGGTAGACCGCCGAAACGCGCGTTGGGCAGCCTGATTCACTGTCTCTTGAAACGATCCTGTATTTGGATAGAACTTCTGTCGATTGCCTGGACAGCTTGCAGGAAACCCTGCAGTTTTCGAGATCTAATAGAGTGATTATCATGATTCTGGGTTAGGAGCATTTATGGCGATTTAGCCTTCTGTTTAGCTCTGTTAAAACTCAGCCACTTTCATACTTTCTTTTCCTCTATTTTTTATCTCGCTATCCTTTCGATTTATTTTCCTTTGATTGCATTAGATAGACCAGGGAATTTTTTACTGGCTATATTTAAGCATATACTCCTTAGGATTTTCGGAAGGTATAGGAAAACTAAGAATAGCTTGGAGTAGGAGAATTTAATGTTCTCTTTCCTTGCTTCTTGGTACGAACAAGTTATAAATAGGCTGTAGCCCTGTGGGAGGTCTTTGTCAGCAACTATGTTTCCTCACTATTGCAATTTTGTCTCAATGCTTTAATAACAAACTGCATTTATGTGAAGGCTGTTGCTGCCCCTACCCCATAAGGCTTTTTGCCGTACTGTCTTGCCACTGTACTACTGCAGTCGCATTGTTTCATTTTTTATTATTTTTTCTTGAACCCTCATATTTTGGGGTAATATACTAGATGTGCTAGTGTGATATTATGTGTGTTCCATTAAAGTTTTTGTTATTTTTTTGTTTTAACTGCTTTGTAAATAGGGGGTAGCGGTCGTGAGATTAGAGCTCCGTTTTTCACGGGGAACTTTCCTCACTTCCTTTTCTTTGTTGAATTTTAATAAAAACATATATAATATAAAAAACCAAAACATATATATGTTAAAATTAATAAAAAACGGATGAATACATAAGAACACATATTAAAAGTATATATTGTAAAAATAAATGGCTAAATGGCTGCCCAGTCACTTGCTTTTTTTACAGGGAGCAGCCATGACTGCTTACGGTTTAGTAGATATGCTTCATCTGCTGCATGGCCGCCACCTACCTCATACTGACCCCCTCAAGCTTTTTTTTGCCTGCTGGCAAGTGAATGATAATTTACGCAGTTCATCCTGCAGAATGTGTTCAGTGAATGCAGGATTCAGTTGTGAAACGTGATATTAGTCTGGAAACCAAATGCATCAAGGCAGTTGTTGCAGATTTGCTCAGACCAACTGACTTCTGATCAGATTTGGCTTTAGTAAATATGAGAATTGCTATTCCAGTCAGAATTCAGCCATTTTTACCGTATTTTCTGTTTGTTTGGCAAACCCAGTTTATTTGATTTTATTTTATTTTAATAGTTTGTAATGTTACATGATAATATCTATGCGTGCAGTTCCTAAATGCATCTTTACCACTTAAAAATATTTGGAAAATATTTGCTTTTGTGTTAAGAAACATTGTAAATCACTATTTGTTTCAGTATCTGTTTAAATTGCATCACCATGTATTTTGAAGGGGATTTCTTTTTTCACTTTTGGTTCAGTATCTTACTTGCAGTTTCCCCGAGTTTTAGAAAATATATTTTATTTACTGCAGATATGCTTATTTTTGAAAGCTTGTTACTGAATTTTATGCAGCACAAGTTGCCACAGCCCACCTGGAAATCCCCAGTATCCCGGTGCTCCAGTCTGGCCCTGCTGGAAACCAACTAAAATTTCTAAAATGCTTTATTTCACTTGTTTTTATGTTTTTTTATTGTGTTTTTCTAAATTCTAATGGGATGATCGGTATTGTAACCCTGACACCCATCGCATCTATCTACTTTATTTTATTGTAAAATGTTTTGGAGAAACAAAAAATGTTTAGTGTTTTTTACTGTAAACCGATATCATGAGAGATTAGTAAAACAATCAAAATAACTAAATTTCCAGGCCATTTGGTATTCATAAAATATGTAGGAGATATAATTTGAGAGATATTCGTTTTGTCTCAAATATAATGCAAAGGGTATAGCATACTGCTAATATATGTTAGTGTGGTGGAATCTCGGTAAAAATAAATTTAGTAGGCCGAGATTACCACGTGGCATGTGTACGTGCATATGCTGACGTATCGATCAGTTGGTTGCACGAGGCAAGATACGATCAGTAGTGTACGGAGCATGTGCAAGAATACAGGATGTAGTATTCCCCTCCTCCATTGTGCTGGACAAGCCATGCGGTCAAGCAGGAAGTTAATTCTTATTTGTATTGATTGGTTAAGAGAATGTGCGGGTGGAGCTTAATATGGGAGGAATTATGTGCCTATATAAGGAGCCTGCACTATTGTCCGGGGCTCAGAACTTGTGGTATTTTGGTGACGCTAGTCCCTCTGAGTCCCGATCGGTGATCCAATAAAGAATCTCTTCCTTCCTGAAGAAACCTGTGTCCATCTCTCTGTGCTTCGCTTCCGTCAGTTTCTCCGGTATCATTTGGTGCATTGGCCGGGAAGCTCATCGTTCAACGGTAGCTGAGAGGCAGAGGCGTGAGACGGTCTATCTTTGCCCACGTTCTCTACGGCTGCACCCCTGAACTTCTGCGTGGACCTCCCTTCGTCTCGGCGCCACTGGTCTGTTGTCCAGGAGATCATCGGCCTCTACGTGAGAAGTGCTGGGGTGTCCCCGTCGATGAGTGTGAACTCAGGTTCAGGAACGAGGAGGTAAGACAACTGCTGTTTTAGACGGCAGACCCACTAGGGGTATACCGATTGTGCGGTAGGCCCATAAGGGGTTATTTGTGTATGGAATCTGCCCCCTCTGTCGGAGGGAAGGAGCGAAGGCGCACCGCTCAATCGAACGCTCTTTAGTCAGACCGTTTGATTTGGTTAGTCAGGCGGGGTCCTGTGTAAATAGCCCTAGCCGGACACCGGTGTCTTGTCTAGACTAGCGTTCTAGGGTGTATATTACGTTCGCTAGGTCGGAGGGACCGGGAGACTAAGCGGCGCCTGTGTAAATTCGGTTCGCTAGCTCTCAACCTATCTTGGCTAAGTGGGAAGGCGTGTAAATTTGGAACCCACTAGATTTTTGATAGTAATCGACTAAGAGGCGCCTGTGTAAATTCGGTCCTCTAGCTCGCTATATGTGGTGCTTGGGCAGTGTGGCTAACCAAAACGGGTGTATATAGTTTTAGGTAGTCCATCAAGGTACTGGCCAATAGTTTAGTTGGGAATTGTAAATGTGATAAAGATTGTTTAGTAAAGTGTATATCTTGTTAGATAGCGCGAGCTCAGCCGTCTAGCGGGAGTGTTAATAGTGTGTTGCTGTATTATAGTGCACGGTACCATAACCCTGTATATTTACTGACACTGTATATAAGTACTAATCATTGTCGTCCATTGCATGTTTAACACCATAACCACTAATAATTGTATTGTGACCTTAACTTGTGCTTTGACCTATGCTAACCGTACTGTAACCGCTATTTGTAAAAGACGATGTTACTGGGGTGTGTTATAGACGGGTAATTCATATATAGAGAATTATAGCGTGGGTGACTGTATACTTTCGCCAAAGGGCATAATATTGATTATCTAGTGACTGGTGTAACAGCTGTGTGTGTACGGGAATTCCCTGAGTGTTTATTGTGTTATTGTATACGTTTCACTTGGTAACTGTACCACGTGGTGCTGTTGCCAGAGGAAACGGGTGTGACTGTTGAATAGTACGCGTGTATAGTATTCGTTGTCGACGACGTTCCATTGTTAAGTATGGGTGCGTCGCAGTCAACGATTCCGGATCCCTTAGGTTGTATGGTGAAGAATTTTAAAAAGGGATTCAAAACTTGTGATTTTGGGGTTAAAATGTCTCCTGTACGTTTGGTCACTTTGTGTACTAGGGAGTGGCCTACTTTGGTTGCGGCATGGCCGCCACGTGGCAGTTTGGATCCAACTCTGGTACAGCGCTTACACGTGGCTGTATCGGGTAGGCCTGAACTTTACGGCCAGTTTCCTTATATTGATTGTTGGAGACAGGCCGTAAATGACTCGCCAAAATGGCTCCAGACATGCCACGAGGAGCAATGTCGCCTCATGGTAGCTAGGACTTGTTTGTCCACTAGGACTGGTGTTAGGCCCATTTTGGACACGCCCCCTGAGTCCGAGATCCCTTTGCCGCCCCCTTACTTTCCGTTAAGAGGAAGTGACGCAAATGCAGGAAGTCCTGCAACCCTCCCCTCATTACCCTCATCCACTTCCGCTTCCTCCTCCAGTACAGAATCCACCCCCCCTCGTACTAAATCTCCCCTTCCGGAATCAGAACCAACCCCCATTAAATCCGAATATCCTGATTTGGCGCCACTTCAGACTTCCGGTCAAGCTTCTTCTAGCTCGGCTCGAAGTGTTTTATTTACAACCTTTTCCCAAAACCAAGCTCCCACATCTCCATACCCTATTTCTCCCCGACTGGAACCTATGACTGACGCCCCTCCACGTAGCCCCATACAGACCCGACAACTGACCGGTGCCCAACAATTAAAACACTATCAGATGCCTCTTCGTCTGAATCCTGGGTCAGCCTATATCGATGCCGCAGGCCAAATGGCACATGCTGACCCGGTCTTTGTATATGTCCCGTTCACGACAACCGATCTCTTAAATTGGAAGACCCACAATTCCTCGTATACTGAGAAACCACAAGCTATGACTGATCTGTTCACCTCAATAGTACAGACACATAACCCGACATGGGCTGATTGCCAGCAGTTATTAATGACTTTGTTCAACAATGAGGAAAGGACAAGAATTAATCAAGCAGCCATTAAAGCACTAGAGGATAAAGCCCGTACTTTAAACCAAGCCAATCCATCAGCATGGGCCGCAACACATTATCCCAACACCGATCCCGATTGGAATGTAAATGGTGCTGATATGGTTCAACTCAGAGCCTATAGAGACGCTATAATTGCTGGCATGAAAGCCGGAGGAAAGAAAGCTATTAATATGTCGAAGACAGTTGAGGTGATTCAGAAAAGTGATGAAGCGCCCAGTGTCTTTTATGACCGATTATTGGAGGCATACCGCTTGTATACCCCCTTTAATCCGGAAGACGCAGATAATTCCCGAATGGTGAACTCCGCCTTTGTCAGCCAAGCTTACGGAGATATTAAGCGCAAGCTACAAAAGTTAGAAGGGTTTGCAGGTATGTCTATCACCCAACTAATGGAGGTAGCGAATAAGGTATATATGAACAGGGAAACAGAAAGTAAGAAAGAGGAAGAGCGCAAGATGCGTAGAAAGGCAGACATGCTAGCGGTAGCGATCGCAGGCGTAGATAGACGGGGCCCAGATAGAGGCGATAGTAGATGGAATAGGGAGCCTTTGAGTAGGAATCAGTGCGCGTATTGCAAGGAAGAAGGGCATTGGAGGAACGAATGTCCACAAAGAGAGCAGTACGAGAGAGACCAACCCAGGGCAGGTTACGGAAACTTTAGAGGCAGAGCGAGAGGTAGAGGAGGCCCCGGAGGGAGTAATGGTAATAGAGGGAGCAATGGGAACAGAGGAAGTGTTAGGGAAGATAGATATATCCCAGCAGCGCAAAGGTCCCGCGATAGAGAAGGCAGGGACTTTGTAGGATTGGCTGACACGGTCATGGAGGACTATTGATACCGACCGGGCTCCATCCCCCTTGGTCGAGCGGAGCCTATGGTCGATGTATCAATAGGGGGAAAAAGGAGTGCGTTCATGATCGACACTGGTGCTGAACATTCAGTGGTGACTAATCTAGTTGCTCCTCCATCTGGAAGGACTATTACTGTAATAGGAGCAACTGGAAGAAGTGCTGAAAAACCGGTTCTTAAAAGTCGACTCTGTACATTGGGAGGCCACGTAGTAAAACATCAATTCCTTTATATGCCTGAATGTCCAGTCCAATTGCTGGGACGTGATATGCTATCAAAATTACAAGCGCAGATTACGTTCCTACCAAATGGAACAACATCCTTAAAGTTTAATGGACCTTCAGGTATCATGACATTATCCGTACCAAAGGAAGAAGAGTGGCGACTTTATACAGCGTTGACTAGCCAAAACCCTAGGAGTGATGAGTCATTATTCAACATACCAGGAGTTTGGGCAGAGAACAACCCACCAGGACTGGCCCGCAATATTCCACCTATAAAAATTGAACTAAAACTTGGGGTTTATCCAGTAAGCCTAAGACAATACCACATCCCGCAGAAGGCTAAGAAGAACATCCAATCCTATCTGGATAAGTTCATACGGTATGGTATCCTAAAATTCTGTACTTCCCCCTGGAACACCCCATTGCTGCCTGTTCAAAAGCCCGGTACAGATGAGTATCGACCTGTGCAGGACTTGAGAGCAGTCAATGATGCGGTTGTTAGTATACATCCAGTTGTACCCAATCCATATAACCTGCTTGCTTTAATTCCGGGCGGGGCTACTTACTTTACAGTCTTAGACCTCAAAGATGCCTTCTTTTGCCTCCGAATTGCCGCAGAAAGTCAATGTATTTTCGCTTTCCAATGGGAGAACGCTGTAACGGGCTCAAAACGCCAAATGACTTGGACAAGACTGCCCCAAGGGTTTAAAAATTCACCTACCCTATTTGGTTCAGCTCTAAGTCAAGATTTACTGGATTTCGAGTCCATCCCAGGAGAGTGTGTATTGTTACAGTATGTAGATGACTTGTTGATAGCAGCAGTTACAAAAGAAATCTGTCAGCAAGCAACGCACGATCTACTACACATTCTCTGGAAGGCAGGATACAAGGTGTCTAGAAAGAAGGCTCAGTTGTGTTTGCCAACTGTCAAATATCTGGGATTCCATATCTCTGAAGGTCAAAGAATTATGGGGCCAGAGAGAAAAGAAGCTGTGTGCCAAATACCGATACCCAAGAATAGAAGACAAGTGCGAGAATTCTTGGGGGCAGCAGGCTTCTGTAGGATATGGATTCCCAGCTACGCGATACTGGCAAAACCTCTGTACGCAGCTATCAAAGGTACAGAGCACGACCCCTTCTTATGGACCCAAGAACAGCAAACGGCATTTGAAGATGTGAAGAAGGCTTTGATGAGTGCCCCAGCATTAGGTCTACCTGATCACACATGACCATTCTACCTGTATGTACATGAGCAAAGAAGAATGGCTGTGGGAGTATTGACACAGTACTTGGGATCATGGCAAAGACCTGTTGCCTACATGTCTAAGCAATTGGATGCAGTGGCCAGCGGACTTCCACCTTGTCTAAGAGCCGTAGCTGCAGCCGCCCTGCTAGTAGCTGAAGCCGATAAACTCACTCTGGGTCAAGAACTTTATGTACGAGTCCCACATGCAGTACAGACGTTGTTGGATTATAAAGGAAATCATTGGTTTAGTAACAGCCGTATGACCAAGTATCAAGCAATGTTGTGTGAAAACCCAAGAGTGCATTTAGAGACTGTAAACACCTTAAATCCAGCTACCCTTTTGCCACAACCTACTGAAAGTCAACATGATTGTTTGGAAGTAATGGTTGAAGTATTCTCAAGTAGACCAGATCTTCGTGATTTTCCCATCCAGAACCCCGATGTTCAATATTATACCGACGGCAGTAGTTATGTGAAAGAAGGGATCCGCTATGCAGGATATGCAGTGACAACAATAGACAAGGTGATAGAAGCTCGGCCACTGGCGAAAGGAACATCAGCACAAAAGGCAGAATTGATAGCACTGACACGAGCGTTACAATTGGCTGAAGGTTTAAGAGTGAACATCTACACGGACTCCAAATATGCATTTTTAACCACTCATGCCCACGGAGCTTTGTATAAAGAAAGAGGATTACTGAATTCAGAAGGCAAAGAAATCAAGTACGCAGCTGAAATCCTACAACTATTGGAAGCAGTGTGGGAGCCGAAAGAAGTCGGTATCATACATTGTCGAGCGCATCTGAGAGGAGATGGTGATGTAACCAAAGGAAATCGGATGGCAGATAGTGCAGCTAAGCGTGCTGCTGAATCAGGAAGACAGGAGTATGTGGGGCATATAGCTGCTCTTATACCAACTCCACTGTCCCAATGGACTCCAGTTTATACAGCTCAAGAAGAGGAGTGGTTAAAGACCGAACCAGGAAAGTATTTGGAGAACAAGTGGTATCAGCTAGAAGATGGAAGAATAGTCATACCAGCATCACTAGCGGTAGAAATTGTCCAAAATTATCACAACGGGACACATTCTGGGAGAGACAGTACAGAAGAATCTCTCAGAAAACATTTCTACATACCAAGATTGTCCAACTTGACTCAGGCCATTGTACGAAGATGTGTAACGTGTGCTAAAAATAATGCAAGACAAGGACCAGTAAAGCCACCAGGAGTCCAGTTTATGGGGGGACTCCCCATGTCCGATTTACAAATTGACTTTACAGTGATGCCTAAATCGGGTGGACATCGTTACCTGCTGGTAATTGTGTGCACCTATTCAGGCTGGGTAGAAGCATGTCCTACTCGTACAGAGAAAGCAGGAGAAGTTGTGAGATTCCTGCTACGAGAAATAATACCCCGATATGGACTACCCTGTTCTATAGGATCGGACAATGGTCCAGCTTTTGTTCATCAGTGCCTACAACAACTGACTCATATGCTTGGTATAAAGTGGAGGCTTCATACAGCATATAGACCCCAGAGTTCTGGTAAGGTAGAGAGAATGAATAGAACTATTAAGAATCAGTTGGCTAAAATGTGTCAGGAAACCCAACTTAAGTGGAACGTTCTCTTACCCATAGCTTTATTGCGAATCCGCAGTACCCCTACCAGAAGGATGGGCCTCTCTCCTTTTGAAATCATGTATGGGCGACCACCTCCCGTACTTGGTAACTTAAGGGGGGACTAGAGTCAGTTGGGAGAAGGAATTACCCGGCAGCAGGTTGTAGAGTTGGGTAAGACTATGGAGGAGGTACAGAAATGGGTACAAGATAGATTACCTGTGAATATTTATCCCCCAGTTCATAGTTAGCATCCAGGAGATCAAGTGTGGATTAAAGAGTGGAATAATGTACCGTTAGGGCCCAAGTGGAGAGGTCCTTATGTTGTTCTTTTGTCTACCCCTACAGCAATAAAAGTAGCCGAAGTGACTCCGTGGATACATCACTCCAGGGTTAAACCAGCAGCAGTCGATTCTTGGCAAGTTACAGCAGATCCAGAGAATCCCTGCAAGATCCGGTTAAAACGCACTATTCAGTCGGAGTAACGAGGAACTTTTGTGGATTACAAATTTTATTGTTACAGGGATTTGGTGAAGTGAGTGTTTTAGACGGCCATAATAAAGCCTGTCCGCTCACCGACATATAGTGTATAAGCCAGGGAAAGTCTCGAAGGGACTCCTGTGAAGACGAGCAGAACTCCATTCCCTGCAGCCCTTACATCCTGGAAGCTGAGGTGCCTTCGCACGGACGAAGACTGAGGATGACGGCGAAAGATGTGTTGATGATAGTGTTTATTTATGTGTATTTTTATATTCAGGAAGGTAGAGGTACCGACACTCCTAGCTGTGAGGTATGCATTAAGACTACAAGAACAGGTAACCATATTTCCCAAACCCTAATTTGGCATTCACAATACGAGTGTAAAGGAGATGTATCGAGATGTAGATACCTAAATATAGACTATAGTGTGTGCCATTTAGGAGTAGGAGAACCTAAGTGCTTCAGTCCAGAGTATCAACCCCGTCCAATTTGGTTGACTCTCAGGAATGGAGATCCTCAGGGGACCCTAATTAATAAGACAGTGTTAGAATCCGTACATTCTTCGGGTGTTCTGCTATTTGATGCGTGTAAAGCGATATCAAGTGGTAGAAAGCCGTGGAATGTATGTGGGGATCTTAGATGGGAGAGGACGTATGGGTCTAATGATAAATATATTTGTCCCAGTAGTAAAAATAAATATGTGAGTCCTAGATGCCCAAATAAAGACTATAACTTTTGCCCATATTGGTCTTGTGTGGGGTGGGCGACTTGGGGACAGACAGTAGACAAAGACATGATAGTGACTAAGTTGCCTACCAGCCCATATTGTAAGTCTATGGAATGTAATCCCATCCATATACTTATAAATAACCCCGATAAGTTCTTAGACAAATATGGCAATTTATTTGGGTTTCAAATATACGGGACGGGTTTAGATCCTGGGACAGTATTGTTTATAGGGATAGAGACTGATACGGTATCCTCCCAAACTCATCAAGTATACCATTCCTTTTATGAAGAGATGAGTATAGATAATAAGATCCCCCATAATGCTAAAAACCTGTTCATTGACTTAGCTGAAAGTATTGCCGGTAGTCTTAATGTTACCAACTGCTATGTGTGTGGAGGTACTAACATGGGAGACCAATGGCCTTGGGAAGCAAAGGAGGTAATGTCCGGTTCTGAGGCAGTTGACCAACTAATATCTACACAAGCCGATTATCATATGAGTGTTAGAGGTAAATCTGAGTGGAGATTAAAGACCTCCATCATAGGTTATGTTTGCATAGCAAGGAAAGGAATAATGTATAATACTTCTGTAGGAGAATTAACTTGTCTAGGGCAAAAAGCTTATGATGATGATACAAAGAATACAACTTGGTGGTCGGCTTCAAATGTCTCAGAACCATCTAACCCGTTTGCTAGATACGCCAATTTAAAGGATGTGTGGTTTGATTTATCCATCACATCTACCTGGAGAGCCCCAGCAAATTTGTACTGGATCTGTGGTAAGAAAGCCTATTCGGAGTTGCCACAGGACTGGGAAGGGGCATGTGTGTTGGGTATGCTCAAACCATCTTTCTTCTTGTTACCTATTGAAACAGGTGAGACTTTAGGTGTTAAAGTGTATGATGTGAATCATAGGAAGAAAAGGGGACCCATAGAGATAGGCGCCTGGGAAGATGATGAATGGCCTCCCCAGCGTATCATAGATTATTATGGGCCAGCCACGTGGGCAGAAGATGGTACCTTTGGTTATAGAACCCCTATTTATATGCTCAACCGTATTATAAGATTACAGGCGGTGGTTGAGATTATTACTAACGAAATCACAAGCGCTCAATCTTCTAGCGAAGCATAATACCAGGATGAGGACAGCAGTCTACCAAAATAGATTAGCCTTGGATTACCTTTTGGCAGTAGAGGGAGGTGTATGTGGGAAGTTTAACCTGAGCAATTGCTGTCTTCAAATAGATGACGAAGGGCAAGCAATAGCTGAGCTTACTAGCCATATGGTTAAACTAGCGCATGTGCCTACTCAGGTGTGGAAAGGGTATAATCCAAGTAGTTGGTTTGGTAGCTGGTTTGAGTGGTTTGGAGGGCTTAAGGCAGTGGTAGGTGGAGTCCTACTGATTTTAATGTTGTGTCTACTCCTGCCGTGTCTTATACCCTTAGTAGTTAGGTCTGTGCAAAGCCTGATAGAAAATATAGCAGAGAGGAAGGCTGCTGCACAGATAATGGCAATTTATAAGTATAAGGCTCTAGATCAGGGAGAACCAATGCAGGAAGATGAGTGTTAAAGATTCACATCATAAGATAAGTCTGGTCTGGTTCAAGGTAACTTGCGGTGTATGCAAACTAAGGTTAAGTGATGCCTCAAGTAATTGTGAAATATCAAGAGGCATCAAAGGGGGGAATGTGGTGGAATCTCGGTAAAAATAAATTTAGTAGGCCGAGATTACCACGTGGCATGTGTACGTGCATATGCTGACGTATCGATCAGTTGGTTGCACGAGGCAAGATACGATCAGTAGTGTACGGAGCATGTGCAAGAATACAGGATGTAGTATTCCCCTCCTCCATTGTGCTGGACAAGCCATGCGGTCAAGCAGGAAGTTAATTCTTATTTGTATTGATTGGTTAAGAGAATGTGCGGGTGGAGCTTAATATGGGAGGAGTTATGTGCCTATATAAGGAGCCTGCACTATTGTCCGGGGCTCAGAACTTGTGGTATTTTGGTGACGCTAGTCCCTCTGAGTCCCGATCGGTGATCCAATAAAGAATCTCTTCCTTCCTGAAGAAACCTGTGTCCATCTCTCTGTGCTTCGCTTCCGTCAGTTTCTCCGGTATCATTAGAAATTAGAAAAGAGACTGACACAGCTTACTGGAGCTCATTGTTGGGATCGCTACTGTTCTCTGTCTCTTGTATTTTTGTGGACCTCTGGACTTATGTGTGCCTAACTGAATATCCAATAGAATACAGCCTCTGCCTATTTAAACTCACGGGTCCCAAATATTGTTGCTCTATTGTGCTCCTTGTTAGCTCAATTTAAAAAAAAATGTTTTGATAAATTCTTTATTTTTTCGTGCTTGGTTTATCGCTTGCCATACATCAAACATTTCAAGGCAATCTAATATTTCACATGGTGACAGCCATACAAGGTAAGCGTTTTTTGTAGAACTTTGTATTTAACAGTTTAGTAAACATTGAAATGTAATTAGTAAGCACATTTTTGGTACAAACTGGTTGGTGGACAGACCCAGGGCAAACTTACATTTAACTGGTTAAGCAAGTAGCGTACACTGTGCTACTGGGGTACTCCAGGTTTGGGGCGTTAGGTATGCTCATTGTTTTGGATCAAAAAGGTGTAGGGGCGTGCAAGAGCATGTGTGTGTGTCATGACACACTAGTACATGTGTGCATGGTTGGGTGATGTGTACAGTTGTGATTATCTGTTAAAATGTTATATGACTCATGGGATTGTCTATTGATTATTCTGATTGCTGTACTCATTTGACTTAGCTCGTCCTATCTTTGACCTTGGCTATTGTTCTGACTACTTTACTCTATTAAGCCCATACATTCTAAGGACCGGGAAATTTCAGTCCAAGGAGAGTAATAAGGGGGGAGCTAGGGGCTGGTACGGCTGCAATTACGCTGTTGGTGGCCGGAGGGAGACCTGTCAGTCTCCCTGCACAATTTACATCAATTTTGATGCATGCCCCGCCTCCCTATGCAAACCCTGCCTTCTGAACATAGCTCCACCTCCCGCACTGAAGCCCCACCTCCCCTGCACAATGGCAACTTCACCTACCAGAGCCATGAAAGTGATTGTGTGTGTGTGTGTGTGTTTGTGCCTGCTAGTGAGTGAGCTTGTGTGTGTGTGAGTGTCTGCTTGTGAGTGAGTCTGTATGTGTGTGTGTGTGTGTGTTTGTCTGCTAGTGAGTGAGATTGTGTGTGTGTGCCTGCTAGTGAGTGAGCTTGTGTGTGTGTGTGTGAGTGCCTGTTAGTGAGTGAGTCTGTGTGTGTGTGTGTCTGCTAGTGAGTGAGTTCGTGTGTATGTGCCTGCTAGTGAGTGAGCTTGTGTGTGTGCCTGCTAGTGAGTGAGCTTGTGTGTATGTGTGCCTGCTAGTGAGTGAGTCTGTGTGTGTCTTCTAGTAAGTGAGGTTGTCTATGTGTGTGTGTGCGCCTGCCAATAAGTGAGCTTGTGTGTGTGTGTGTGTGTGTGTCTGCTATTGAGTGAGCTTGTGTGTGTTTGTGCACCTGTTAGTGAGGTTGTGTGTGTGCCTACTAGTGAGTGAGCTTGTGTGTGTGTGCCTGCTAGTGAGTAAGCTTGTGTGTGTGCACCTGCTAGAGAGCTTGTGTGTGCCTGAGCGTGCCTGCTAGTAAGTTTGTGTTTGTGCGCCTGCTAGTGAGTGAGCTTGTTTGTGTGTGTGTGCCCGCTAGTGAGTGAGCTTGTGTGTGTGTGTGCCTTCTAGTAAGTAAGATTGTGTGTGTGCCTGCTAGTGAGTGAGCTTGTGTGTGTGTGTGTGTGTGCCTGCTAGTGAGTGAGCTTGTGTGTGTGTGTGCCCGCTAGTGAGTAAGCTTGTGTGTGTGTGTGTGTGCGCCTGCTAGTGAGTGATCTTGTGAGTGTGTGTGTGTGTGTGTGTGTGCCACTGCTGGTGAATGAGCTTGTATGTTTGTGTGTGTGCCTGCTAGTAAGTGAGCTTGTGTGGGTGTGCGCCTGCTAGTGAGTGAGCTTGTGTGTGTGTCTGTTAGTGAGTGAGCTTGTGTGTGTGTGTGCCTGCTAGTGAGTGAGTCTGAGTATGTGTGTTCCCGCTAGTGAGTGAGCTTGTGTGTGTGTGTTCCTGCTAGTGAGTGAGCTTGCATGTGTGTGTCTACTTTTTCAAATGGTATGTCATGGTGGGGTTAATTTTAATTTCTGGGCTGCCGTCCTGTCTCAAAGGCAACATAGCCAATCTAGCAACTAGCTATTTAAAAAAACAGAAATTAGCCAATCTTATGTTTGACACTGTAACTTTCCAAATCACCATAAAAACTGTACTTGAGGGGTACTGTTGTACTCGTGAGACATTACTCTACACAAATATGTGTGTCTTAGTACACTCCAGTAAAATGTATTGTACTGAAAATATAATTGGTGAAATGGCAGTTTATTTGTGAAAAATGCACAAAAACAAATATAAATTTTAATTTTGGCCAGGGTTTGTGACTAAGTAGCTGCTAAAAAAGACTGGACATACCCCATTTTGAATACCCTGGGTTGTCTACTTTTTCAAATGGTATGTCATGGTGGGGTTCATTTTAATTTTTGGGCTGCCATCCTGTCTCAAAGGCAACATAGCCAATCTGGCAAATAGCAATTTACAAAAACAGAAATTGGCAAATCTTATGTTTGACCCTGTAACTTTCCAAATCACCATTAAAACTGTAATTGAGGGGTACTGTTGTACTCATGAGACATTACTCTACACAAATACAAGTGTCTTAGTACACTTCAGTAAAATGTATTGTACTGAAAATATAATTGGTGAAATGGCAGTTTATTTGTGAAAAATACACAAAAACAAATATAAATCCTAATTTGGGCCAGGGTTTGTGACTAAGTAGCTGCTAAAAAAGACTGGGCATACCTCATTTTGAATACTGTGGGTTGTCTACTTTTACAAATGAGACATAAAAAAGGTACGCTATACCTTTAAAATATAGGTGCAACAAAGTGTAAAGTGCAAAAGTGTCATAAATGCACAATAAAAACAGACTCTGTGAATTGTACAGTATGTGCAAAAAATGCAAGTGAATCTGTGTGATAAAAAACATTTAAAATAACTTATAGAATAAAATATCACTCAGTTATTCCAAATGGGAGATATGGTACATTTGAAAAAAAAAATAAGGAGAGAGACATAGCATAATACAGTATAAAACTGTGGGCAGCAACCAAGAGAATTGAAATGGAACTCACAAGGAAAGAGCAGTAGAAGTTAGCTCTAACTTATCCAGCATGTAGTCGACAGCACAGGACTTGATGGTAGTGAAAACAGCAGGACGCCAGCTGAGTAAAAACAAACAAACTTTATTTCTTCCAATAAAAGAAGGCTCCCTTTTCCACATAGAAGGCCAGTGTCCTATTAGATGCTATAAAGAAAATAACCGCAACAATATTCCGCGGTCTCTGCAGCTTACGGCACTGTGAAAGGCACTTCCGGGTTCGGAGCTCCGTGCGATCACGTGATAATTTGATACTTGATACTTTTACAAATGGTATGCCATGATGGGGTTAATGTTCATTCATGGGCTACCATACGGTCTCAAAGGCAACAAAGGCTCAGCAAACCAATGTGGCTAATTTCAATGTGCAAACATGGAAAAGGGCCCTACATTTGACCCATGTAAGTTTCCAAAAACCCATAAAACCTGTACATTGGGGGTACTGTTGTACTCATGAGAATTTCTGAATACAAATATGTGTATTTTATTTCAGTAAAATACAACAGTATTATGACATTAACAGTTAAAATGCCATGCAGTACTTGAAAAATAACATTTCTTATTTTTCAAGTTCTGCATGGCATTTTAACTGTTAATGTCATAATACTGTTGTGTTTTACTGAAATAAAATGTCTCATACGTTTATTTATTCATATTAAATTATGTTTCATATATAAATATTTCATATGAAATGAAAGCCCTGTTTCTCTTGAACAAAATGATATATAATAAGTGTGGGTGCACTTAATATGAAAGAGGTCAATGTTGGTTGAACTACATGTAGCGCAAATTCCAGGTTTTGTTTACGTTTTGTTTTGATCACAACCTGTACAATTGGCTTAGTCCTTAAGGGGTTAAAAAGCCTACAGAGACTGACTAAACTCACCAGAACAACTACAATAAGCTGAAGTTGTTCTGGTGTTTATAATGCTCCTTTATCTGGTAGAGAGACTTAGAAAAACATGTATAGTCAGCCCTGTTTCAAAAAGTGGTTACAAAATTTACAAGGGGAGGAATTACCAATATGATGTGCTGATACTACTTGTTTCCATGGTGATTGCAACACTTTTTGTTATTTAGACCACTTTGTTTAGAACAGAACACTGTTAAATCTCCACCAAGCTTTTTTTTTTTGTGTGTGGTAAGTGCATGGTACATTTTAATGGAGTTGCTCGCGAAAAAATACGATTCCGGGCGATTGCTGCAGATTGGGCTGACCGAATTCCAACCGTAATAAATATTCTCATATTTACTAAAGCCAAATATGGTCGGAATTTGGTCAGCCCAATCTGCAGCAATCACCCAGATGCATTCAATGTTCTGAATAAAATCCGTTCCTTCACATCTGAATCCTATATTAAGTATAGGATTTGGACGATTCACAAAACACAGTTTTTAATCTGAATAGATCGCTCATGGCCT
Source organism: Pelobates fuscus (assembly GCF_036172605.1). NCBI lineage: Eukaryota > Metazoa > Chordata > Amphibia > Anura > Pelobatidae > Pelobates > Pelobates fuscus. Next base: position 111,908,919 of record NC_086319.1, on the reverse strand, counting down.
AATTGCACAATCGGACATTGTTTGATAGTATTAAAAAATACTGGATTTTGCAGTCTGAACGACCCTGTATGTAGCCGTATGGTTTTGCCTCATTCAGTAAAGGGCCATTTAGACTTAAGTGAATAACACTGAATAAGTATTATTATTAAGACGAGAGCTAATTTTATAGGAGCATTCTCAGGAACCATTGCACCCTGAGTGTAAACACTAATGGGTACATTCATCTATTTATTATTTTTTGTGAATTCAATAACTTGGAGAGTAAGATAACAGTCAAAACAAACATTAAACATTGTATACAGGTACATTCCGGTAACTTTCTTTTTAATGAGGTTAGTTGGCTATTGGCAAATAAAAGAAAATCTGTTGCAACATTGTGGAAACAAAACAAAAACATTAAAACTTGTGATTGAGTGATTTAAAATGGAGAAGTAAAGGCATTATAATGAAGTGAACTGTATCTATTAAAAGATCTTTTATTTATTTTACTAAAATTAAATTGATGTGTTTTCACGTGTGCAACTGCGTCATGTGATATAGTAGTAATGTTAAAAAAAAACACAAAATGAATACAGACATCAAGAATACAGCCACTAAAGGTATATTTAACTCTGGAATGGTAACATTGCAGTTTCTACAAAACTGGCCTGAGGAATTGCATAAATTGTGAGTGCTGCCTTCCATTAAACAGACCTGCTTACCCCTTCATAAAGTCTTGGCTCATGTTTGGGGGATTGGAGAGCTACACTCTGGGGATTGCTATAATCACTATACTACCCAGAGTACCATCATTAGCTCTTGTAAGAGATGTTCTTGTTCCTGGTTCCTGCTCTCTGGATTTATGAGAGGTTCACCCACTGTTTATTGGAGTGAGCACCTATTATATTATTTTCTGTATCTTTTGTGTGCCTGTGTACCATCAGGTCCAGGGGGGTCTGCCTCTGGCCTGAGGAATTGTATAAATTGTGAGTGCTGCCTTCCATTAAACAGACCTGCTTACCCCTTCATAAAGTCTTGGCTCATGTTTGGGGGATTGGAGAGCTACACTCTGGGGATTGCTACAATCACTATACTCCCCAGAGTACCATCATTAGCTCTTGTAAGAGCTGTTCTTGTTCCTGGTTCCTGCTCTCTGGATTTAGGAGAGGTTCGCCCACTGGAAGCTGGAGCCCGATCTTGGGTCCAGGGTAGGTGGAGGACGGCAAAACCCCAAACCAAGCTGCGGCGATTCGTGGGGTTGGCGGTGGTTATGGTGTCGAGTGCGGGGCTGATGGTCCTTGGTGAGCACTAGAAGTACCGTTCGACGGAGGCATCCAGTCGGGGTGGCAGGCATTCCGTCACAATCATCAACATTGTTGTTATATCCAGAATTTTGTCAAATTCAGTTCAATTCACCAAAATTCACAGTTTATAAACCTCTGTAGTATAACAAAAATGCAGTTTCATTGCTGTAGCGGAGAGCTGATATCCCACAGCTATTCTCCACTAAAGATCCCAGGGAGGCTCAGGAACAAGGCAATAGTAAATCCACAGGCAGGGTTTCCAGCAGGCAAAATAACACAGCAGTATCCCCACAGCAATCCCAATAACTGGACGACACACAGTTTCAGGAACAGAACTGCTGGCTGGCACATCCAGCCTGCCTTTTATTACAAATGTACGCATACAGGCCACACCCAGGGGGAGGCATAAACCAACCAATAGTATCATGGGTGCAGCCCACAGATTCCCTCCCCTTAGCCTGAGAGATAATCCACTTATTATACAGTTTCAAACATAACTTTTACACAATATCTATAACTTCTACAATATTCTACAATATTCGTAATCAGCAGACTTCAATTAGTAATACTCTCAAAAATCGTCCCAATCCCTCCAGTAGATCAATAGTTAGTTGGAGGTCCCTTTATGACTGACCGCAAGCACATTTTCCTGCCCAAAACAGTTCCATAGATTTGAGCTGTGCAGTCGGTAAATTTCTGGCATAAAAACGGCTAAGTCCCGTTCGAAGTGTGGCCGGTACTTCGACGTTAGTCGAAGTGTCGAAGTGGAGTCGATGGTACGGGTCGGCGGTGTTCGAAGTTAAAATTGCCGCCGCCACGTGGTCCTTTGTTCGATGCCGTGCACTTCGACGACTTTGACAGCTTCGACGATTACTTCGGCACTTCGACGGTATCCGAAGTGCCCATTTAAAGTAGCAACACTGCCCTGAGGTAATCCAAGGGCCAGGAACAGTATTTGTCTTTAGGGCCAAGGTAGGGTAGGTGAGGGCAATCAACAATACAGGAAGGGGCAGCAACAACAGGGTTCCGCTACAATTGCACTCTGTTGCATTGCAAATAACTGGAGCTTAAGAATGCAAACCATTGCATTGTAAAGCAAATAATTTCTACAGTGGTTAAAAGAATCTTTGTGTGGCTGTAGTGGTTATGGTGCCAGGGCAGCGATAGTGCTCCCACACCTATTGATATGAGATATGAGTTGCACTGGTGTGACACTGTGCCCTGGCAGGCCCTGAAACGCACATGTGTGAAGGAAACTGACTGCTATTATATTACAGTCAAAAAGTTTTTGTTTTTTTTAAATGCAAGCTATTGTGACACCAGATATGAGTGGTGGCACTGGGCAAGTGGGCACAGTATACGCTGTGAGCCTGACACACATGCTGGCAGGCAGGCAACTGCAATTAGATTACATAGAAAAAAAAAAAGCAGACTGATGTTCGAGCCCTAAAAAGGGCTTTTTGGGGTGCTGTCCTTACAGCAGAGATCAGATTAGTCCTTCAGGACTGTAGTGGAGACTGCATATACTTGCCTAGCTATCGATTTCCATATTAAATCAGCAGCAGCTACACTGTCCCTCCTCTCACTAAGAATGCAGCTTCCGGGGGGCATGGAGGAAAGACGCACTTCCCTGAGCTCCCTCAATATCTCACTTTAAAGGGACACTATAGTCACCTGAACTACTTTAGCTTAATGAAGCAGTTTTGGTGTATAGAACATGCCCCTGCAGCCTCACTGCTCAATCCTCTGCCATTTAGGAGTTAAATCCCTTTGTTTATGAACCCTAGTCACACCTCCTTGCATGTGACTTGCACAGCCTTCCATAAACACTTCCTATAAAGAGAGCCCTATTTGGGCTTTCTTTATTTCAAGTTCTGTTTAATTAAGATTTTCTTATCCCCTGCTATGTTACTAACTTGCTAGGCCCTGCAAGAGCATCCTGTATGTGATTAAAGTTCAATTTAGAGATTGAGATGCAATTATTTAAGGTAAATTACATCTGTTTGAAAGTGAAACCAGTTTTTTTTTTCATGCAGGCTCTGTCAATCATTGCCAGGGGAGGTGTGGCTAGGGCTGCATAAACAGAAACAAAGTGATTTAACTCCTAAATGACAGTGAATTGAGCAGTGAAATTGCAGGGGAAAGATCGGTACACTAAAACTGCTTTATTTGGACAAACCGCACACATTGATGCCTTTTTTCCAACCCCAGAGATCGGGAAAGGTAAAACGGAGGCTCAAGGCCTACACCTCACCGACAGCCGCCGGGCTTGAGTATTTCCTCGACGGAATATACAGCCGAGGTGAGCCCCCACCCTTTAACGACCCTCTGCCGACCTACAACAATACCCCAACGAACATGGGGAGAAGAACACAGAAGGTACTAACCGACCACCAGGCGGAGCAGACCGACATTGGGGCTTTGCTGCAGAGGCAAGCACAATCAAAGATGGCCGCGGAGGCCCCACAAACTCCGACAACGACCCGGACGGAGTCTCACACACCTGCTCAAGCAGAGAATGAATGTGAGTACACCCTGACACCAACACAGGCACCACTTGACAATACACTGGCCACTAAACAAGACCTCCATAACTGGGTGCAAGACATTAAGGAGACACTGGCCGCGGACGTGGGCCTGCTTAAAGGGGAAGTGCAGAAAGTAACTGAGAGAGTAAGGGTGACAGAGGAGAGCATTATGTCCTTCCACACAGATATCACAGCAGTAAAGGAAGCAATAAAACAATTGCAGTCCAACCAACAGGGTCTCTCCCAACAACTAGCAACACACGAAGACCGAGCTCGCCGCAACCATGTCAAAATACGCGGAGTACCCTCTGATATAACGCCTGAAGAACTACCTCACTATGTGAGACGGCTCCTGGCCACTATCTTGCCGCCACCGACAGCACGGAAGATGCTCCTCGACGGGCTGTACAGACTCCCACCCTCCGCCACAATGCCTAGTACAACCCCCAGGGATGCTATCCTACGCTGTGCCACCACACAGGACAAAGCCAACATTATGTCGGCAGTACGGGACAAAACCCCCTTGGCCTTTGAGAATGCACAGCTGCTTTTCTTTCAGGATCTGACCAGAGCCACACTTATATGGCGCCGGACACTATCCCACTTTACGAGCCTACTGCGCTCCGCGAAGTTGCCATACCGTTGGGGGACGCCTCGATCCCTGCTAATCACCCAAAACGGGACCACACACAGGGTCTCCGCGACCACAGAAATACCGGCAGTGCTCGCCAAATTGGGATTACAAGACAACAATGACGCAACAGAGACCACCGCTCAGAGATGGGACCCAAACAACACGGTGCCATTCATCCCGAGAAACAAGGGACCGACAAATCGGGACACTTGAAAAACATGGACATCTTTTTAACATTACTATTGTTGATTCCTTGAATGCTGACACCCAGCTTGACACACGTCTAAATGCTATCTATACTTGACAGCACGCATAAACACACTAACTCACAGTAGACCGAACACGCTGAGAGCCTCACGCAACAATTGGAGAGGCAGGAACTATAGGAGCTCCCTCTCCACCCCCCCCCCCCCCCGCCACCCCCTACAAAGCTTCCCTCCGGGACACTCTAGACACACGGGTGTATAGCCCGATGAAACCTGAACACAAGTCAGCCTACAGCCTGACTGAGACGCCCTGACAAAGGACCCTCCTGCACGAAGCATGCTAAGCGATATTGCCACAGACGATCATTACAGAGAGTAGGGCCACACAGCACCATAAAAAGCCACGTACCCGGAGTCACACACACCTGACCACGACCAAAACAAACCTATTTAGTCTACCTGAATAGTGGACACCCTGACATGACACCACGTGAACGCCTGTACTACCAAACCTGTAACCACGATGACTACAACTACCACCACTACCAGTCGCCACTCCTGTAATCACACTTGCTACCACCTACTATCATACACCACACTCGATTTGTGCGAAAGCACAATATAAAAATGTCCTGGTTCTTAATCTAATGATACTGTTATGTTTTATCCTGTCTTATTGTTTATATATTGCCGCCTTGTGAAAAACCGTGTTATTCTCCACGAATTTAAAAAAAAAAAAAAATGTGCAGCATACCTGGATTATGTCCGCCCCAACATTGTCAATATACCTTGTGTTAAGAAACCAAAATGTAAACTGTACTAATCACTGCACACCCAAAATAAAGAATTACAAAAAAAAAAAAAAAACTGCTTTATTTAGCTAAAGTAATTTAGGTGACTATAGTGTTCCTTTAAGCAGCTATCAACAAGCAAATTTTACTCCAGAAGAGAATGACCCAGCAATGTTGCTCCTACCTGACTGACCCGACATGCTTAATAGCGGTCAGCAACTTGACAGAGTCTTACTTACCTCCGTGTGGCAAGTGTGGCCTGGTGCTCACCGGGCGGGAGAGGCGGCCGATCTCCCGATCCTGGGATGCCCAGGAGCAGCTACTTCCCGGCAGGAGCTCCGTTACCCCCCCTCGGACCGGTGGGGGTTATCCCGGTCCACCCCTGAGAGGCTGTCTGGAGCTAATGGACGCACAGAGCACAGCCGCACAGGCTGACATACTCATCTGCGACTCTCCCAATATGGCGGCAGCCACGTGTCCTCCTGGTACCAGCAAAGCATGGCAGGATATTGAGTCTAAGCTGGACAGACTCTTTAACCAATTTTAAATAACAAGCAGGAAACCCCAAAGCTCCACCACAGCCCCAAAAAGCTCCACCACAGCTAAGCGAAGCAGTCCCCATTAAAATCCACCAACGCAAAAGGCGTCGAAGACGGGACCGGAGGCACAAACAGAAATGCAGAGCCTGCCCCACGTCAAGCACTTGCCTCCACCTTAAGCCACCACAATCCCGCACCGGACGTGAAGCACCACCGGGACAGATCCGACCACCCGACAAAACAAGCTTCCACCACCTCAAGCCGCGAACCCGGCACTCAGCCAGAGACTTGCCTTTGTTGTTCCAGGTATCAGGGACTCCCAGGGTCTGCACCTGGCGCCCAGAAGGGATCGGGTGAGCACAAGCAGTAAACAGCAGCCTGCCAAGCATGTCCCACTATAGCCGATCCTCCACACCATGCCTTTGATCACATGAACTGCTCTCTGCACATTAACTAATCGTAAAGTAGCAAGCGTTTAAACATGTCATTATTTCACCTCCTAAAGAGTTTATTGTCGTAGTTCCTTACATGCCTTTACCTTAACCGTTCAAATATTATGTTATTCACTAGTCTCATCTCATGGGGCGACTCACACTTGATTTATAACTAGTGGTTGAGCTGCTGATATAAATACACAGTTGATAACGTGCAAGCTACACCCTAAACATAAAATACATACAATGTAGTAGGTGGTTCACACTTCTAGAATGATTCTGTAATATATAAAAAGCAATATAGTGTAATATGTTAATACAATTGTATAAATCGAAATGAGCGTCAGGTACTTACAAGCCTAGAGCCAAATTTCAGCATATGGCTCTCATGGGTGGCGCTGTGGGACTTTTTAGGATGTCCCTCTCCTATTCCCAGATCACTTGTAGGATACTCCGGTTAAGTACAAATCCAGATTCCACAACTTGAATTGAATCTTTCAGGAGAAAACTTTATTGCTCCCCAATGTGGAGTAAAAATGAATTAAAAGTAAAGTGTAGGTAAAATAAAATAAAAAATGATATAACTATATCAATAAAATTTAGTCCTGCCAATTGGCAAATGAATGTCCAAAGTGTCCGAACCGCGTTTCGCCCCGTACCAGGGGCTTTTTCAATCGGTGTATGGGCTTCCTTCTCTGTTTGGCGTCTTCTTAATCTCCTTGTGCCTTTCACTTCCGGGTTCCGGCTATCACACGTATGGAACGCAACGTGCGTTCCAACGCTGACGGCATGCGTTACACTTTCGAATGGCGCCGTCTCTATCAACTGACGTCACTGGAACGCATGTCGAGCGTGTCGTGCGTTCCATTTCGGAATTAATGGAAATTAATCGGCAGAAGGATATTATTCAATACAAATACATATCTTAAGTTTACAGTGTCTTATTGGAATGTCAGATATTGTTTTTTTCCCCCTTTTTTCTTCTCAAAATATATTATAGCTATTTAGCTATTTAAGGATTATAATAATAATAATACTAATAGGGTAATAAGAGGAGGGGAAGAAAAACCATCATATACTGACATATTATATTAAAGTGCTAATATTGTGCAAAGGGTGATAATAGCCCTTAATTTTGATAGTATTAATCACACTGATATCTTTAAGGTGCTCTGGTGTATCTTAAGGTGCTTATAGTTATGGGGTATTGCTAGCTGTCCATTGCAATATTTAGTATTTGTCACACTGGTGTCTTTAAGTGAAAGTACTCTGGTGGGTAACAAAGTGCTTTCCGTTTTTAAGGATAGCAAATTTTTAAAAGCCTATTATATGTAGCAAGTGGTGACAGCATTTTTTTCCGGATATTATTCAAAATATTCAATTTTATTCTAACATAGAGATGTTTTACACATATAGACAATTAAAAGAAATGACAGACCTCGAAGTCTGAATTTAGTCCATGGGGTATGAGAGTGTTAAAATTATAAATAAATTTCATTTCTTCTATTCCGATTTTTTTGTTAAAATCACCTCCCCTCCAGTCTTTTTCTACAAGTTTAAGTGGGCAAAAAAATAGGTTCTCAGGCTCCTGGTTATGGTGAGTTTTAAAGTGCTTTGATAGACTGTGTGTCTCTAGACCCTTTTTTTTTTTAACTATAATGTTTTATTTTTCTGTAAGGTAAAGAATGGGATACAGAAAGGACATAGGGGGGGGGGGGACACAATATGATCAATCGCTTTACATGGTACAGTTTACATGGTACAATCAATCAATGTCAGTATCAATTCTAGTCTGAAGCTCGTTACATCAACCTGTAAAGTGCACTATACTCTGTGTATAGGATCAATTTATCTACTTGACCAAGGGGAGGGGGTGGGGGGGAGAGGAAAGGAGGGGAGACCACAACTCTGAGCTTTACCACCATCTTCGCAAGGTGGTCTGCAGCCACGGCTTGGTGTAGAGTATTAAGAGGGTAAGGTTTTGAGACAAACGATTTTGACGTCTGAGTAATATTCCTTTAGATGGTTCTAGCTGGGTGTTCTGAAATGTCTCGATGTGTCCCGAGGGACCCCATCTGTACCTGCCGGGTTTTTTTTCTTTTCGGGGTTAACCTCCTGTGTGGCTTCCAACCACGGTTTCCATAAGGATTCTAGTTTTGCAGTCCTGAAATGGGACTCCGAGGAGAGTATTTCATATCTGTAATACTGAAAAACTTTCCGTGTGAGTTCCTTGTTTGTCGGACAATACGTGGTCTTCCAATTGAGTGGCAGTAGATTTCTAGCTGCTAAAATAATTATGGTAGCCAGTTGTTTGGAATGTTGAGGCCAATCATCTGAAAATAAAAGTAGCAAGCCGGTTTTGGGAGTGAGCGTGGGGCATTGTCCAGCGCCTACAGTGATCAATGTTTGAACGTGTGCCCACAACGGCCTAATCAGCTCACAATCCCACCATATGTGAGTCATGTTCCCTAATGTTTTCTGGCATCTCCAACAGTTGGCTCCAACCGTTGGGTATATCTTATGTAAGCGGTGTGGCGTTAGGTACCATCGAAACACCATTTTCTTGTGAGCTTCAACGTGGGAGAAGCAGGTTGTAATGCCTCTCAGGGCATCTAGCGATTTGAGCCATTGTTCATCTGTGAGTTTGGGTATACCCTCTTTTTCCCATTGTGAAGTATAATTGAAGAGTTGCGGAGAGCGACATTCTAGCAGTGTTTGATAACACAGAGATAAAGTTTTTGGTTTTGTCGGGTTTCTCTGGCATCTATTGATAAGATTCGCCTTGCAGAGTTGTCTAGAGTTATGCCCTATGTGTGGGAACTCTACTTTCGTGTTGATTATACTCTTTAGCTGAAGGTACGAAAAGATAAAAGAGTTCGGGATTTTATACCTCTTTTGAATGTTGGGGAATGGTAGTATCTGGGTCCCATCGCATAGATCTTCGATATGCTGTATTCCTTTTTCTGTCCACAGCTTCATTGAAAGCCAGGGAGAAATCGCTTCTAACGCCAATAGGGGAGCACGGGAGTCAAAGCGTTTGCGTTTAGTTAAGTCTGTGTGGACCAGATCCCAGACTCGCAACGTTAGTGCAGTTGTGGGGTAAAGTGAGATTCTCTGTTGACGATATGGCTTAGGTGTCCACAGAGTATTTTCCGGAGAGTGTGGATGCATCTTCTCTCCTTCCATATCCACCCATTGGTATGTGTTGTTCTGTGCATGGAGTCGGACTGCTGTTTCTAAGATGGCTGCCCTATAATATGTGAGCAGCTTAGGCAGGCCTACCCCTCCGTCCCTAGGAGTCAATTGCAATAGAGAAAGTGGTAAGCGCGGTTTCGCTTTACCCCATATGAATCTGTTGAGTGTTTTTTGCATATTTTGAAACCACAACAGTGGGATCTGCAGCTGTAGCATCCTAAATACATAAAGAATTTTCGGTAGTATCATCATCTTGATGGTTTGAATTCTGCCCATCCAAGAGATGCGAATTGATTTCCATGACTGAAAGCTTGAGTTGCACATGTTGGCCAGCGGAGTGTAGTTTAATGAGACCATTCTTTGTTCGTGTAGAGCTAGTTTGATTCCTAGATAAGTGACATAGTCGCGCCTCCAATCGTAGTGGTAGGTGGTCTGTAAAGCTTGCAGGCGGTGCAGTGGTATGTTAATCGGTAAAGCTTGTGTTTTCGTTGTGTTTAACTTGTAGAACGAAACTAGACCATATTTGTGCAGCAATCTCATAAGTCTGGGCAACGAAGATTCCGGATGGCTGAGGGATAGAAAGATGTCATCTGCAAACATCGCTAAACGATAGTTGTGCGTGTGTATCTGGATGCCCTCGATCATCGGGTCATTTCTAATTATGTGTGCTAGGGGCTCTAGTGATAAAATAAATAATAATGGGGATAACGGGCAACCTTGCCGCGTGCCGTTGGTAAGGCTGAATGGAGTGGATATAAAACCCCCATTAGAGACTTGTGCGGTCGGGCTGCCATAGAGTGCCATTACACCCCTTATAAATTCTTGTGGGAATTCGTATTTTTCTAGGACTGTTGTCATATACGACCAATTTAGGCGGTCGAAGGCCTTCTCCGCATCTAACGCCAGTAGAAGGCCTTCTGAGTTGTGTGTCTCCATGTGTGATAAGATGTTTACTATCTTCCTAGTGTTGTCACAACCTTGTCGACCTCTAATAAAACCTGACTGGTCCGTGTGCACAATTCTGGGGAGGATTGGCGCTAGTCTATTCGCTATAATCTTAGCGTAGATCTTCGTATCGCAATTAAGCAACGATATAGGCCTGAAATTAGAGCATTGAGTGGGGGGCTTTCCTGGCTTCGGAAGTGTCGAAATATGCGCTTGGAGCATGTCGGATGGCATGTTTCCCGTGCCAAAGCAGTGGTTAAATAAATTAGTCATATATGGAGCTAGGACATTTCCAAAGGTGCGATAGTATTGGTTTGAGAAACCATCTGGTCCCGGTGATTTATGTGTTGGTAGTTGAGCTATGGTTTGGAGTGTTTCTTCTACTGTGATAGGTTGAATTAGGCGCAGGCAATCCTCCTTTGTTATCTGAGGTAGGTTGACATCTCGTAAAAAGTCATCAATGTCTTCTTTCTTGGGTTGGGAGGAAGGATCGTCCATGCCTAAGTTATATAGCTTACTATAATATTTGCTGAACTCATCTACTATGCTCTGTGGATTCGTCAATTTACTACCGCCTGTCGATTGAAGATAAGCTATTCTTGTGGCTTCTAATCTAGTCTTGAGTTGTGCGGCCAAAATCTTGCCAGCTCTGTTGCCTTCTTTAAAAAATTTGTGTTTCATTTTCGTGAGATAGAAGGTGCTCTTGGCCGTTTCAAGGTCATTCAGTTGCGTTTGTAGTTGGAGGATTCTTGTGGTCGTGTCGTGGGAAGGAGTCTGTTTATTTATGCGTGCTAGGTCGTGAAGTTCCGTGAGTATGTTTGTATATTGCAGCAGTCTCTGTTTCTTGTTGTAGCTTGAGTATTTGATGAATTGGCCTCTGAGAACTGCTTTATGTGCTTGCCATAGACTTTCAGCCCCTACCACTCCATCATCGTTGATCTCAAAGTAGGTTTCAAGTTCTCCTTTGATTTGGGTTACTAGTTTATGATCTACTAACAAAGTGTCGTTGAGGCGCCATGTTCTTTTACCCTGAATCGGATGTTGCGTCAGGATTGCTAGCGTAGTGGGAGCATGATCCGACCACGTTATTACTCCAATGTCAGATGCTACTACCTTTGACAACATCGTGGCCGGTAGAAAAAATCTATCTATGCAAGAGTATGAGTTGTGAGTTACTGAGTGGAAAGTATAGTCTCTAGCTGTTGGATTGAGCGTTCTCCATACATCTAAAACTCCGTGATTTGTAAGTGTCTGATCTATCAAGGATGAGGACCGTATTCTTTTCTTAGTTGTTCGTTTGTCAACTATGCCTGTAGATGTAGTGTCTAGTACGGGATCTAAAAGACAGTTAGTGTCCCCCCCTAGTATGATATTGCCGTATTTGTGGGCTTCGGCTAAGGTGAGGACGTTATCTAGGAATGTGTGTTGGTCATTGTGAGGGCCGTACATGTTTACCAAGGTCATTTGAACGTTATTTATAATACATTGTAAAATGAGATATCTACCTTCTTTGTCTTTGATTAATTTGACTAGCTGGAAGGGCACTGTTTTACTTATTAAAATTGATACCCCCCTTTTTTTTGTTTTGTAAGTGCTATGAAATCCCAAGGGGAAGTGTTTGGAGAGGAATTTTGGATGTTTGTTTGTTTGAAAGTGTGTTTCTTGGTAAAATGCAATATGGGCATTATGTTTTTTCGCTTCTGTGAGAGCTAGTCTCCGTTTATGGGGTGTATTAAACCCCTTGGTGTTTAAGGAGAAGACGTTAAGCGTCATGGTATCTGTGTTGGGATGCAGCGTGTCTCTTCGTTTTCAGGGGAGAATCTTTTGGGTTGATGTTAGCAGTTACGAGAATGCTGGAACAGGTATTATAAACCCTAATTTCTTTTATTGTGTCGCGTTGTCTTGTTTCTGTTTTTGTTTTTTGACCGCCCTTGTTTGCGGGTAGCATATCACTGCCGAATTCCTTGCTATTCAGACGTGTGCATTTGAAGATGTTCCGATTCTGGAGTTGTGGTCCTGAGGAGAATGGAGGAGGGGGGGAGGGAAAACAAGGAACCAAAAACAAACTATATACAATAGACAATAAGCCTCTGAAGTGAGGCTGGAACTTAGATTGGCATGTGCCAGTTTTATACAAAGGTAAGGTCTCCATACTGGGACCGTTGGAAACTTAATTACTTGGGCATTGGGCCCATACTGGGGGTAGAGAATCCCCATGATGCAAAAAGGAGAAACTATTCCATGTTTTATGCATAGCTGTGGTCATTTCAAGACCTTAAACATATAACTATCGATTTGCAGTCTTACAGCGGTGGATGGTAGGAAACTAACACAATGGCAGATCTGCCGTGGTGAGTGGGAAGGAGACATCGGTCCTGGGTGTGGGTCCATGACCGCCCCCAGGTACAGTCAATGCCAACCACCGGCTCAACCTCCTTCGGTCAACTCCAAGGGCAAATGGGCCACTGGAAGTGGTCACCCAATGTATATGTAGGATGTGCTTAGTTATGCTTTACATGTAAATTTTTAATTTGAAGTTGTAAAATTGTAAAATTGTTTTTTTTTTTTTTTTTTCTCCTTTCCTTCCTTGCCCTTGGTTGCATTAATTGGTAGTCCATAAACATACCGATACATGTTAACACTTGTGTAGTTGTGCGAATAAGTCAACGTATTACATGAACCTATCAACCAAACTCAAACCCTTGGTCATATTTCGGCTATTGTGTCACATGACTATTAACCCTCTACAACATAGATATACATTACCACCACCACTGTCAACCACCCAGGTTTTCGGTCTCCACATTGCATAACCTCAAGTACAGTTTAAAAGGTCCTTGGGACTGTGAGGCTCAAAAGTCAGTCAGTCGAACCACGCTTCTCCCATCCTGGGGCTAATCTCTGAGGTGCCTTGGCTGTCATCTGGCTTTCTGAAAATTCCTTCGGGGCTTCTGGTATCGGTATGTTCCACTCTGCTAGGACGCCTTTTCCTTCTTCTGCCCCATTTTTCTTCACGATGAGACGAGTCGGGAATCCCCACTTGTATGGAACCTCCGCTGCTGTCAAAGCTCGGGTGATGGGGGTGAAGGACCTCCTCGCTGTCAGAGTAGTCGCTGAAAGATCCGTATATAGTTGGATCTTGTGGAAGGCGTCAGGGATAGTCGGGTTCTTCCTGGAGGCTTGCATTACTAATTCTTTGGTGGTATAGTAATGCACCCGCGTGATGGTGTCGCGGGGTGTGGAGGCTGGTAGGTGCTTAGGTCTGGGTAGGCGGTGGGTCCTGTCCAGTAGTAGGGTGGACTTCGGCAGGTTGGGCACCAGGTGTCTGAATAGTGTGGTAACAAAGGTGCCCAATTCAGCTGAGCTGATCTCCTCTGGGATCCCACGTATGCGGACATTATTTCTCCTATCTCTATCCTCTTGGTCCGTTATTTTAGCAAGGATATAAGATAATTTGGAATCCATGTTTTCAAACGATGCTACCGCATTGTTGTGTGCAGAGATTATCTCTTCTGTCTTGTTCTCAAGACTGCCAGTGCGTTCTCCCAGTGCTTGTACCTCTGCCCGTATTTCTCTGGCTAATTTTGCAAAATCAGCCTGTATGGACGATTGCAGGGCATTAAGCATCTTTTGAATAGAGGCTTCTGTGGCTGGAGTGTCTCTGTGCGATATGGAGGTGATGTCGCTCCTGCCGGAACTCGAGGCCGGTGATTGGGGCCTACCGCCGCCATCTTTGGAGCCTCGTTGCGGCGAGGACATAGCCGCGATCTGGAGGGAAGGTGGTTCTTTCAACTTCTTTTTAGTCGTGGAGCGTTGTGCCATACTGCTTGATCGTTCCACCGGTGAGTGGTATATGTTTTGAGGGTAGTCTCTCGGTATAAGCTTGTTTATTTGCTGTATTAGGGGATTTTATCTCGGAGCCCGTCGCTCACACGTCCATTTGCGTCCGCGGTCAAGCCACGCCCCCTCTAGACCCTTTTTTATGTTGCGCACATGTTCCGAAATTCTTATGTGCAGGCATCTTATGGTTCTGCCTATATATAGTAGACCACAGGGGCATTTTATCACATAGATGACTCCTTTTGAAAAACACGTAAGTTGTTCCTTGATGGTAAATTCCTTATTAATGTAATCTTTAATATCGGTTAGGTGTCTCTTTTTACTTTTAGTTGTCCTGCACGCCAGGCAGGTCCCACAACCATAGAAACCTTTATTATGATTTAGAAAATGTTTTATTTTGGCTGGGCCTTCACTACTTCGAACTAAGGTTTTTTTCATGTTAGTGGCGCCTCTATAAATTATACGTGGTTGGATCAGTAAAATATTTTTAAAAACGGGATCTTCTTGTAAAATATACCAGTATTTCTTAATGGCTTTATTTACTTGTTTATGGTTACCGTTAAAATTGCAAATAAAAGGAATATTTTGAGTATACGTTAGTTGTGTGTTTTTAGGTTTGTAGGTTAGTAAGTCTTTCCTTGATGTGTTTTTCACTTCTTCCATAGTCATATTCAATTCAGTTTCTTCGTATCCTTTTTCTTTAAACTGTTCTCTTATCCTCCCTGCTTGTGCTGTATAGTCTTCGTCATTAGTGCAGTTTCGCCTTATCCTCAAAAATTGTCCTTTTGGTGCGTTCTTAAGCCATGGTCTATGGTGGCAGCTGGATTTCTCGATGTACCCGTTTGCATCTACTGTTTTGAAGAAATGTTTTGTTTTAATTTGCTCGTTCTGTATAAAGATGTGAAGGTCTAAAAAATGGATTTCCTTCTGGCTTTGAGAGGTAGTAAGAATAATCCCCCAATCGTTGTCATTTAAAAAGTGTTTGAACATCTCTAAAAGGTCTGTCGTGCCTTCCCAAATTAAAAAGATGTTGTCTATGTATCGGTGGTAGGACACCAAATTCGACACCCAGGGGTGGATTGAATAGATGAAGTGTTCCTCCCAATACGCCATAAAAAGATTTGCGTAACTGGGTGCGAATTTGGTGCCCATCGCCGTCCCTCTAATTTGTAGATAAAAAGTATCGTGGTACCAAAAAAAGTTGTTCGTTAAAATGAGGTGAATCCCTTCTAAAATGAACTCTATTTGTTCATCTTTAAAATCCGCTTTAACTAAAAAGTATTTCACCGCTTTTATTCCTATTTTGTGTGGGATAATACTGTACAAGGATGTGACGTCACTTGTAACTAAATGATAACTGTTTTTCCATTGAATAGAATCTAAAACTTGTAAAATATGGATTGTATCCTTCAAGTGTGACAATGTTTTAGCAACTATAGGCTGTAATAGTATATCAATGTACTCTGAAATTCTAGAGGAAATGGAGTCTATTCCTGATATAATTGGACGTCCTGGTGGGTTTAGTGGGTTCTTATGTATTTTAGGTAAATAATAAAAAAACGGTAACTTTGGGTGTGCCGTCTGTAGATATTTACCTTCTTTTTCTGTGAGTATTTCTTTTTCCAATCCCTTTTTAATATATTCTTCAAAGAGTTCCTTCACTTTGTTAGTGGGATTGGAGCTGAGTTTTCGGTAAGTGCTGGTATCTGAAAGGATTCTTTCGGATTCTTCCATGTATTTCAATTTCGATAATACCACTATCCCACCCCCTTTATCGGCCGGTTTTATAATCAGGTCTTTGTTTTTTTGTAACTTTGTTAAAGTATTCTTTTCTTTTCTAGACATGTTTTGTTGAAATGTATTTAGTTTTTTAATTTTATTTATTTCCCCCATCACCATGGTCTCAAATGTTTTCATTCCATCAGAGATCATGTGTCTGGGAAAAAACGTAGATTTCTCTTTCAATTGTGTTTGAACAAAGTTTTATGTTAGAATAAAATTGAATATTTTGAATAATATCCGGAAAAAAATGCTGTCACCACTTGCTACATATAATAGGCTTTTAAAAATTTGCTATCCTTAAAAACGGAAAGCACTTTGTTACCCACCAGAGCACTTTCACTTAGAGACACCAGTGTGACAAATACTAAATATTGCAATGGACAGCTAGCAATACCCCATAACTATAAGCACCTTAAGATACACCAGAGCACCTTAAAGATATCAGTGTGATTAATACTATCAAAATTAAGGGCTATTATCACCCTTTGCACAATATTAGCACTTTAATATAATATGTCAGTATATGATGGTTTTTCTTCCCCTCCTCTTATTACCCTATTAGTATTATTATTATTATAATCCTTAAATAGCTAAATAGCTATAATATATTTTGAGAAGAAAAAAGGGGGAAAAAAACAATATCTGACATTCCAATAAGACACTGTAAACTTAAGATATGTATTTGTAGTGAATAATATCCTTCTGCCGATTAATTTCCATTAATTCCGAAATGGAACGCACGACACGCTCGACATGCGTTCCAGTGACGTCAGTTGATAGAGACGGCGCCATTCGAAAGTGTAACGCATGCCGTCAGCGTTGGAACGCACGTTGCGTTCCATACGTGTGATAGCCGGAACCCGGAAGTGAAAGGCACAAGGAGATTAAGAAGACGCCAAACAGAGAAGGAAGCCCATACACCGATTGAAAAAGCCCCTGGTACGGGGCGAAACGCGGTTCGGACACTTTGGACATTCATTTGCCAATTGGCAGGACTAAATTTTATTGATATAGTTATATCATTTTTTATTTTATTTTACCTACACTTTACTTTTAATTCATTTTTACTCCACATTGGGGAGCAATAAAGTTTTCTCCTGAAAGATTCAATTCAAGTTGTGGAATCTGGATTTGTACTTAACCGGAGTATCCTACAAGTGATCTGGGAATAGGAGAGGGACATCCTAAAAAGTCCCACAGCGCCACCCATGAGAGCCATATGCTGAAATTTGGCTCTAGGCTTGTGAGTACCTGACGCTCATTTCGATTTATACAATTGTATTAACATATTACACTATATTGCTTTTTATATATTACAGAATCATTCTAGAAGTGTGAACCACCTACTACATTGTATGTATTTTATGTTTGTATTTTATAGAGTGGTGTAAGGGGTTTCCACTCAGGTGATCTGTGGCATTTATTGCCACCACACTTAGTCCCACTTTGTTTGTATATATACTTGTGTTAAACCCTAAACATGACAGTCATCTTTCACAACAATGTACTGCTATATACTCATACCCTCAGTGCAACTAGCCATGATATACGCACGTTCAGCCTAGCATGCTCAAATATAACACACTTCTGTCTAAAAAAAAAAAAAAAAAAAAGAATGCAGCTTCCGAATGAAGCTAAAATGGATGCTGTCCAGGAGGTAGGAGGGTCTGGGAGGGAGGGTCTGCAGCTGATTGGCTGGAATGTGTCTGCTGACTGTGAGGTACAGGGTCAAAGTTTACTCAATTATGATGAATAGGGGGCGGACCGAACATCGCATATGTTCTCCGTCCGTGGCGAACGCGAACAAGCTGTGTTTGCCAGGAACTATTCGCCAGCGAACTATTCGGGACATCTCTAGTCAGGATAGATGCCTCTGGAATGGGAGGTACGGGTTGAGATGGTACGCATACCAGTGTCTTAGGGGCCAAATAAGCATTTCTGGACAAAAGTGTCTGATGGGCCTGGGCAATCTGGTTCATACGGTGATCCTGTTTTTAAAATCTTGCCTCATAGGAGGCCATTTGCTGTCCTAAACCTGCAGGGCCCATGGTCCTATCATAATGTCATGATGTAATACCCCAACACGCAGAGTTTAGGATAGCAAGGGACAAGACTAGGATATAACTTATTACCTGGACTTAGAATGGCCAGACTAAACGTCAGACAGAGATAAAGCGTAATCAGAAACGAGACGAGGTCATGGTAACAGAGAGACTACGAAAACGAGAACAAGCCAGAGTCAGGTAGATGGTAATCAGTCACACGGGCAAACAAGACAGGAAAGGGTTAAAGATAAATTCAGAGTCAAGAACAAAGCCATGGTCAATACCAAAATAAACAAAATAGATCAAGGAACGCACTAAAGGGTACTGACACAGAATCCACGATAGGACAAAGTGGATAGGGCTAGGGAAGTTTAAATATCCTTTAACATTTGATTGGTCCACGTCATGCCTATGCCCCCAAAACGTTCGTGTGTGGGGGTGCTGGTATGACGTGGGGCAATGGGAGCCTGAATCAACTTTTGGCTCCCACTGCCCCTTTAAGAGCGAGCACGTGACTCGAGCCGTGCTCCTAGTGCCAGGCTGGCCACGTGACCAATCACTGCGGTCAGTGCAGGCGGCTAAGTCAGAAGAGGAGATCAAGCCGCATGCGGCTCGTGTGGAGGCAGGAGTGATCCAGCCACGCGCGGCTCAAGCTTAGGAGCCAGGTCGGTCCCAGGATAAGGTAAATACAGCCACAACCACTTATCCCAATCACACACCTTTCCTAACGTCCTATCCCATTAAAAGCATATTACCGCGTATTTAATAAAACAGATAGACCCCCTACTTCATCCAGGTTACCGATCGATGGTTTGATATTCTGAGCCCTCTCTGATTTACTGTACACGACTATTTGATATTCCCACACATTTTATATAGCATTTTATGTTTGTTTGAGACCACCTTAAAAATATTGGATATCGCTAAAAATCGTGATCACTATATACTTTCTCTACAAACCTCTAAAACGAACCAAACTACTCATCCATCCGCTATACCACTTTATCACACCTAGAATTAGTGCCCAGTTAAAATACTTGACTCTTACTTACCCACACTCAGTCATGCCACACACATTTCACCACTACTCTCACTGAATCCCTCTGACTATGGCTAAATTTATCTTCTACATCAGAACACTACTCCTAAGATTGGGTTGTATCCATGTCTGGGGTCTTTCATTTAGAATAGGGGCAGCTTCGGTCTGCTTCAACACTAACACTCCAGTGCATATTATTAAAAGATTGGGCAGATGGAAATCCTCAGTCTACAACCGATATATTCCTCATCCCGAGAAAGAAACGAGGAAAGCTTTTAAAAGTGGCTGGCTATGGGGAGGATAATGTATAATAAACACAGGTTACTGGCTATGGGGGGATAATGTATAATAAACACAGGTTACTGGTTGTGGGGGGATAATATATAATAAGCACAGGTTACTGGTTGTGGGGGGATAATGTATAATAAACACAGGTTACTGGTTATAGGGGAGATAATGTATAATAAGCACAGGTTACTGGCTATGGGGGGGGGATAATATATGATAAACACAGGTTACTGGCTATGGGAGGATAATGTATAATAAACACAGGTTACTGGCTATGGGAGGATAATGTATAATAAACACAGGTTACTGGCTATGGGAGGATAATGTATAATAAACACAGGTTACTGGCTATGGGGGGATAATGTAGAATAAACACAGGTTACTGGCTATGGGGGGCTAATGTATAATAAACACAGGTTACTGGCTATAGGGGGATAATGTATAATAAACACAGGTTACTGGCTATGGGGGGATAATGTATAATAAACACAGGTTACTGGCTATGGGAGGATAAAGTATAATAAAAACAGGTTACTGGTTATGGGGGATAATGTATAATAAACACAGGTTACTGGCTATGGGGAGGATAGTGTATAATAAACACAGGTTACTGGCTATGGGAGGATAATGTATAATAAACACAGGTTACTGGCTATGGGGGATAATGTATAATAAACACAGGTTACTGGCTATGGGGGGATAATGTATAATAAACACAGGTTACTGGCTATAGGGGGATAATGTATAATAAACACAGGTTACTGGCTATGGGGGATAATGTATAATAAACACAGGTTACTGGCTATGGAGGATAATGTATAATAAACACAAACACAAAAAAATAATAATAAAAAAATAAAATAAAATAATGCAGCTTCAGAATTAATCTAAATTGTATGCTGTCTAGGAGGTGGGAGGGTCTGGGAGGGAGGGTCTGCTGCTGATTGGCTGGAATGTGTCTGCTGACTGTGAGGTACAGGGTCAAAGTTTACTCAATGATGATGAATAGGGGGTGGACCGAACATCGCATATGTTCGCCATCCGTGGCGAACGCGAACACGCTATGTTCGCCAGGAACTATTCGCCAGCGAACCGTTCGGGACATCACTAATTCTTATCTATTGTTTTTCCCCTGCTGATTTGTTTTATCCATGAAAGGATCTTGCACACAATTAAAATCACCCATGATTAACACAAATCCCTGTTTATTTTTTTTCTAATCTTAATAAAAATCTCAATATATATGTGACCTGTGCGTAATTTGGGGCATAAATATTGACAATCGTGTATAGTTTACCTTTTATTTCACATATTATGATAATCCATCTTTCCTCTATGTCAATATCCTGATATTTAATAATTGGATCAATATCCTTTGAAAAGAAAACAGCCATCCCTCGTTTCTTTTTGTCTATCATAGAGGATGTGATAATAAGTAGAAAATTCTTATTTTTTAAATGAATCTTATCCTTTAAACTCCAATGAGTTTCTTGAATACGTCCTATTTGGACCCTTTTTTTTATTAAAAAAAAATCTAACAAAATTTTCCTTTTTTGTGGGGAGTTGATATCCTGTGTGTTTAGAGGCAATAGTCTCACCATTGTCTCTTGTTTTCTCCTTCTCAAACCATATCCCCCCCCACCTTCTGCCTCCAAGTAACTTGTATCTTCACACACATACAAAAAAACAAACAAAACAGACTTAGTACAACTATATTTTCCCCCATCTAAAAGATAGGAATTTAGAAATGGATTCTAAGGCCATCCCCAGCCTCTGAAGCCTTTTGATAGTATCTTCTTGACTGTGTTACTATTGGTGTGGTGTTTCAGCTCAGTAGTAAAATAACATTACGGCATTAGATAAAATTTGGCTCCTATATGTGGGAGAGAGAAAAAACAAAACTGTTGGAGTCCACATCCTTTAATTTCCTTAACCCTTAATTTCCATTAGTATCTTGTCATTAATTCTTTATTTAAAATTATATTTATCACTGTGCCTTGTATTCATTATAAATAGTAGTAATTACATTTTTTATTAATCTAGTGTCTGGTGTCTAAACTTGTATCATTCCCCTTTCATCTTTACTGTATTACCTAACTACGGTGAATTCATAATATCTCTATAATATTTTTATATAAGTTTTGAAACAGTAAGAATGTAACTGTAAGAATCTTTGATCCAATTATATAGTATATATGGTTCTTGAAAAGGTAGGACTTGTGATTGATAATATATGAGGATTTTCATTGGGTACCCCCATCTATATTGTATGTTCTTTTCTCTCAGAATATTTGTTGAGCTGACATATGCTTTCCTTCCTTTTCTTGTGTGATGCGACAGATCCGGCAATATCTTGATCTTATTAAAGGGGTCTTGTAAAGTAGCAGTTCTGTACAGTTGCAGCATTTGATCTTTAACTTTGCTGAAAAAACAACAAGCTATAACATCCCTCGATACAGTCTCTCGGAGATTTGATGGTCTCATCCCTCTATGGCATCTTTCCATTATGGGCATTTGCTGTGTTGTCTCAAGGACCAATTTCCCAAAGAATTCAGTTACAAATTCTTCCAACTTATCATTTGTTATATCGTCAGCTATGTCTCAAAGTCTTAAGTTGTTTCGCTTAGATCGATCCTCTAAGTCAGCCAACTTTAATTCAATTTCCCCAATTTTTCTTTTATTCTCGTTTTGCTTTTCTTGTTGTTGGTTCAGTTGAAATTCTAGAGCTTCAATCTTTCCTTCATTAACTCCTATTCGATTTCCCATGTTCTGGAGATCATATATTGCATAAGCCTGCCACAACGTCAATGTACCCCATTCTTGGCAAGTATTAGGCTGTTAGAGTAGGACCTGCCAAAAAATGGGGTATATTGACGTTGTGGCAGACTTATGCAATATATGATCATATAATGTAAACAAATCCCCATTATTTTTGCCTAGGTGAGGTGTTTTTTAAATAAAACTATTACAAGATTTCAAATCATTGGATTGTGTGTTTTGTATATATATATATATACCAGCTCTTGTGTATATGTAAAATAAATATATATTGAAGGGGAACAGCTTTTCAATGCATAATGTACCTTTTTTTAATTGTGAATTATATTTTCGATGTATAAAAATATTTTTGATTGTATATGATATATATTTTCATCTTAACTTTTTATATATATATATATATATATACCGTATATACTCGAGTATAAGCTGACCCGAATATAAGCCGAGGCCCCTAATTTTACCCCAAAAAACTGGGAAAACTTATTGACTCGAGTATAAGACTAGGGTGAGAAATGCAGCAGCTACTGGTAAATTTCTAAATAAAATTAGATCCTAAAAAAATATATTAATTGAATATTTATTTACAGTGTGTGTGTAATGAATGCAGTGTGTGTGTGTATGAATGCAGTGTGTGTGTATGAATGCAGTGTGAGTGTATGAATGCAGCGTGTGTATGAGTGCAGCGTGTGTATGAGTGCAGCGTGTGTATGAGTGCAGCGTGTGTATGAATGCAGTGTGTGTGTATGAGTGCAGCGTGTGTATGAATGCAGTGTGTGTATGAGTGCAGTGTGTGTATGAATGCAGTGTGTGTATGAGTGCAGTGTGAGTGTATGAATGCAGTGTGAGTGTATGAATGCAGTGTGAGTGTATGAATGCAGTGTGTGTGTGTGTGTGTGTATATGAGTGGTGTGTGTGTGGGTGTGTGTTGCAGAGCCTTGGTGGGGGTGGGAATTTTTTTCTTTTTTTATTATTATTTTAATTTTTTTATTATTATTTATTATTATTTTTATTTATTTAATTTAATTATTATTATTTTTGTATGATTATTTATTATTTAATTATTATTTTTTTATTATTATTACTAATTATTTTTTTTTCGGCCCCCCTCCCTGCTTGATACATGGCAGGGAGGGGGGCTCTCCTTCCCTGGTGGTCCAGTGTCATTGGCAGTTCAGAGGGGGGGAGAGGGGGGCTGGCAGAGCTGTAACTTACCTGTCCTGCAGCTCCTGTCAGCTCCCTTCTCCTCCGCGCCGTCCGTGCAGCTCCCTCTGTCAGCTCCCAGTGCAAGTCTCGCGAGAGCCGCGGCTCTCGCGAGATTTACACTGGGAGCTGACCGAGGTGCTGAACGGACGGCGCGGAGGAGGAGAGAGCTGACAGGAGCTGCAGGACAGGTAAGAAAACTCTCTGCCAGCCCCTAGTCTGTATTATGGCAATGCAAATTGCCATAATACAGACTATTGACTCGAGTATAAGCCGAGTTGGGTTTTTTTAGCACAAAAAATTTGCTAAAAAACTCGGCTTATACTCGAGTATATACGGTATATATATATATATATATATATATGTATATATATAGTGCAAATAAAAATACTTTCATTGTATAATAAAGCATTTTTTATTTATTGATTATTGTGATTTCGTCGTTTCAATTCATAACTTATCTGGTTAAGTATTAAAGTAGAGATTGTAGCCGTACTAGTCCAGTGATGTAGATGTAAAAAACAGATATAATTTGTATCTTGTAATACCTTTTTTATTGGACTAACATAATTTTTTAGTGACAAGTCAGTGAACAGAACTCTTTAGCTCCATGGCGATTTAACAGTGTGTGGGATCTGAGCGCTGTTCGACTATATTAAGCGCTCAGACCCAAGCTATCTGGGGATATGTCGAACGAGGGGGTTCCGTTCGGGAAAACTAAAGTTATACATTTTAATACATTTTTGTGATTGTTGTAAAATAGAAATATTCTCTCTACCTGGAGATAATTAAGTTTACTGAGGACACTTAACCGAATTATCTCCAGGATAGAGAGGAGGGATTTTTATGTTCATGTGGGAGTGTGTTATATTTTACTGTAACCTGATTGGTCTCTGTATTTCTTGTCACAGTCTTCCACAAGGTCCCTGTGGGAGTAACCCTTGTTGGAAGACTTGAATAAAAGGCCCAGCTGTGGCCATAATTATACAGATTCGTTTTACCCCTTCATGAAGTCTTAGCGCATGCTTGGGGGATTGGGAGCTATATGTCACTACACCTTCACTTTTACTCGGAGTTCGGGAGACGCTGCACGGATTTACTCAGCTGGAGTGTAAGAAATCCATAACAGTCTCCCATCGATTGCTGTCACCAATTTTCTCCATTCATTACTTTTCATGTCACAGATAAGTGGTCCTTCTCTGCCTCTATGTTTATCTAGACAGGTTGGTTCAATTGATCAAGGTATCACACGGCCTTATTACTCTTATTGGGCATGCACCAAACCAACATGTTTACTCGCTTATACACCCCATATTCATCGGCCGACAAGAGGCTTGGCTCTTTATGCTTGACCCACGCATGGTCCACCCTAAGTATATATTCAACCGTTTTCACCTATTACTATTAATGCTTATTTACGCTCTTTGTTTACGAATTTCTGACTAAGTATTAAAACATCATATTACGGACTTATTTGCTATGATATCTTTGCTAGTGATTGCTTCATTTTGCCACCTCAAACTTAAATTATCACACAAAACCATGAAGTTATTTCTCACTGGTGTACAGCATCACATGTTAAATCAATGACCTAATAATCCTAGTTTATGTCATCATACCAAATTAATACAATACTTAAAGGCATTTAGAAGTCCATCGACACACAAACACAAAGAGATTACCTATCACTATATAAATGCCAGGTACATAGTGGTGTTAATAACTTGATTGGTTTGCAACAAGAATTTACCACTATAACCACGTCTAACACTCAGTATTGTCTCAGAGGGTTTTATATCACTAAACATTCAAACCATTACATACTTTCCCTACCCCACATGGAAACAAGTCAACAAACTTTTATTCCACAGTCTGTCTTACCAGAAAGTTAATTGCTGGATATATATACATATTTATATAGAAACATAGAAACATAGAATGTGACGGCAGATAAGAACCATTCGGCCCATCTAGTCTGCCCAATTTTCTAAATACTTTCATTAGTCTCTGGCCTTATCTTATAGTTAGGATAGCCTTATGCCTATCCCATGCATGCTTAAACTCATTTACTGTGTTAACCTCTACCACTTCAGCTGGAAGGCTATTCCATGCATCTACTACCCTCTCAGTAAAGTAATACTTCCTGATATTATTATTTATTTTATTTTTTTTCTTTATTTTTGCATGCATGAAAATATAACAAGTGGGCTCA
This sequence comes from Pelobates fuscus, assembly GCF_036172605.1. Taxonomy (NCBI): domain Eukaryota; kingdom Metazoa; phylum Chordata; class Amphibia; order Anura; family Pelobatidae; genus Pelobates; species Pelobates fuscus. Next base: position 111,883,177 of record NC_086319.1, on the reverse strand, counting down.
TCATGCCCCAACAGCTCGACAAGCATATAAACAAAATAGTTAACCATTAGGTAGCATGTAAAATATTCTGCACAATTTTTTATATTGTAAAATTTAGGCAACCTATAATCAGCTCGTGTACATATTAAAACAGGTTGAAAAATAACTGTCGCTGCAAGTTAGTTTACAATTGCTATGAGGCATTTTGGTAAGATATAACAGGCTTATTGCATAAAAGTAAAACAGTGATAGCTGAGTTATGCATGCTTAGTAAAGTGGGTATTGGGAGAGTGTTAAGTTACAGGCTATGTAGAGGGAAGACATTCATTCCTCCACACTGCTTAAAATTTAATATTAATAGGGAGATGCTGCCTAAACTATATACAGTAGTATTATCTGCGCTCCTAGTGCTTATGCCAAGAGGGGTCATCGCTCAGTCTGAAGCCTTAAGGTCTGAAGGAGGATATATATTCTCAACTGAGGCGATTATTCGTATAAGGTAACACAAAGTAAATGAACGAATAGTTTGCAATGCATATTGAAACAGCCATTTCAGATGAGGTGCTCAACCAGCTACATATGTGTATACATTATTCAATTTTGAACACTAACTTCTGCATACGAGATAATAATTCCATTTTAAGCCAGTCTACAGGTTCTATGCTTAATTTTTAAAATATCAGACATCCTAGACTGTGACCAGGCTAAGCTACAAGATATAATAACACATGGGTTTAACAACTAGCTTAAATGCTTCATCTGGCTGGCTTACGAGAGTCTCGTAGTATGGAGCTAGCAGCCGCAAAGCTCTGTGTCTCGCGCTCAGGTAGATGCAGCTTGATGGCCCCTTTTCAGCACTCAGCCGATTCCTGCGTTTATTCTCTGCGCGGCCCGTTCTGGTCGGTCTGCGATGGGGGCTTGGCGGTTGAGCCGAGGACAACGGTGGGGTAGGTGCCGCTGTAGGGCTCTGTCCTCCCTTTGTTTCGGAGAGGCTTTCCGTAGTTGTCTGTCGCTGGCATGAGGCTGGAGCGCTCGGGTCTTCGTCTGTGGGGTTGCTTTTCGCTGGTGGACGGTTTCCGTCGCTGCTGTGTGGTGAGTGGTCTTGGTGGTCTTGCAGTGGTGCGTGTGAGGCTGAGTATCAGTCCGTATCAGGCCGTCTCCCCCAGGCCTCAATCTCCGCTCATATGTAGGCCGCGTGGCCTGTCCGTGTGCCCATTGTTTGCCGTGGTACATGACGGGTATCTGTATGCTCCCTGTGCAGTCCTGCTCCGTTTGTGGGGCTTTGTGTACCGCTATCGTGGGTAGTTTTTGCAGGATTCGCTTTTGTTCACCTGCTGGTGCAGGAGCTCTCAAGAAGCACGTACGGCCATCTTGGCTGTCAGGCCCCGCCCCCTGATATTATTTTTACACCTTTGTCCCTCTAATTTAAGACTATGTCCTCTTGTTGTGGTAGTTTTTCTTCTTTTAAATATAGTCTCCTCCTTTACTGTGTTGATTCCCTTTATGTATTTAAATGTTTCTATCATATCCCCCCTGTCTCGTCTTTCCTCCAAGCTATACATGTTAAGATCCTTTAACCTTTCCTGGTAAGTTTTATCCTGCAATCCATGAACCAGTTTAGTAGCCCTTCTCTGAACTCTCTCTAAGGTATCAATATCCTTCTGAAGATACGGTCTCCAGTACTGCGTACAATACTCCAAGTGAGGTCTCACCAGTGTTCTGTACAATGGCATGAGCACTTCCCTCTTTATACTGCTAATGCCTCTCCCTATACAACCAAGCATTCTGCAAGCATTTCCTACTGCTCTATTACATTGTCTGCCTACCTTTAAGTCATCAGAAATAATCACCCCTGTGGCGGAACCAACCTCGCCACTGTGAACTGGAGAAGCCTGGTTGCTAGCCTCCTGCCCTGCGACTATGGCCATGGGGTGTTTTAACCCTTTAAGAACTGTATTTGGGCACAATGGGGTTTTGTATGCTGTTCCTGGCCCTTTAAATACTGTGGAGCAGTATTACAACTTTTAAACTGGCACTTCGGATGCAGTCGAAGTGCCGAAGTCATTGAAGTGCTGAAGTCATCGAAGTGGCCGCCATTACAGTCGAACACGTGGTGGCGGCCATTTTAATCCTGTCGAACGCGGTGAGCTGTACCTTCCCCTACCCTTCGACACTGCGGCTGGAGACTAAGTCCCGTTCGAAGATTCGAACCCACGTTCGAACGGGACTTTGTCATTTCTGGGTGTCAAACAGACCTCTTGTAGACAATATAACACCATGGAAACACAACCCCGGTTTCACTTCGACACTTCGACAGAAGTCGAAGTGCGTTCGACAATTCAAACGCCGCCTTCAGATGGGACTTTGTTATTTTCAGGGCAGAAGTAGGCCGACCGCACAGCCTGAATCTGTGGAACTGTTTTGGGCATGGAAATGTACCTGCGGTCGGTCACAAAGGACTTCCAACTAACGTTTGAACTAATGGAAGGATTTGCATGATTTTTGAGTATGTTCATATTTCAAGTGTGCTGATTAATAATATGTGGTTTTTATTAAGATTGAATGTATAGTTTTACAGTTATAAAAATGTATAAAAATGTATAAGTTTTAGCTTGGAGATAATTGAGGAGATACAGTAAGAAACTCAATTATCTCCCAAGCAGAGTGGAGGGAATATGTGGAATGTAACCGATAGTTGATTGGTTAGTGCCTAATTGTCTGTGAGCGTCTCCCTTGCAGGGGAGCACTGCATAAAAGCAGAGTACCTGCCATTAAACCTGAGTTCTACTTTACCCTCAATTTGGAGGGCCGTCTCTTATTGGGGGAATCTACTACAAGGGATTGCTATGCTTGTCATATTCCCTTGCTAAATCCCTGTTAAAGCTCTGGTAAGCGCTGGTTCCTGTTTTGCTCTCTGGAGGAGTCTACGGTGGTTGTGGTGTCTGCTGCAGTGCTTGGAAGCCTCAGGAAGCGCTAGGAGCATCCTTCAACGGAGGTACCCAGTCGGGGTGCCAGGCGATCTGTTACAACCCCTAAATCCCTTTCCTCAGATGTTGAGGTTAGGACTCTATCAAATATTCTGTACTCTGCCCTTGGGTTTTTACGTCCAAGATGCATTATCTTGCACTTATCCACATTAAATGTCAGTTGCCACAACTCTGACCATTTTTCTAGTTTACCTAAATCATTAGCCATTTGGCTTATCCCTCCTGGAACATCAACCCTGTTACATATCTTAGTATCATCAGCAAAAAGACATACCTTACCATCAAGACCTTCTGCAATATCACTAATAAAAAAATATATATATATATACTGTATATGTTACCTCATTACTGTGAGCATGCACTTTAAAACATGCACATATATACACTCGATACAATCATACACATTCACACTTTCATACTGCAAAAACACACACACACACACACAGACCAACAATGACACACACACATATATTGAAAGATACAGACACACAATCACTGTGTATTGGTGCTTGTGTTTGCACATCTGGCATTGCAAAGCATGTATGTGCCTGAGAGTGTGTGTCTGGCAGTGAGTATTATTGTGTATCTGTGAGTTTATATCTGTGAACTCATATATGTATGTGTATCCGTGACTGTGCCTGCAATATATATCTGTGTCTTTGTGTGTCTGTGTGTCTGGGAGCATGGATCTTTTTTTTTTCTTGGAGCGTATTTGTGGATGTAGCTGCTTGCGGTTTGTTGTTTGTGTATGTATGTGTGTATGTATAGAGGGACTGCTTGTTGTCTTGCTATGTGCATTGTGTTTACGGTGAGGTTGTGGTGTGTGTGAGGGGTGATCTGTGAGTATGAGGGTTACTATCTGCAGTGTGGTGCCTGTGCCTAAGGGAGTCTGTTTATGAGGGTGACTATGGCAGAGTGAGTGTGACAGGGTGACTTTGGCACCTTGACTGTGTTTGAGGGGTAAGTGTGGGGAGTGACTGTGGCATGGTCACTATGTGTGGGGAGGCTAGAGTGAGGAGATGACTGTGACATGGTGACTGTGTGTGAGGAGTTAGTGTGTGGGGTGAATGTGACTTGGGGACTGACTGTGACATATTGACTGAGTGTGTTTGGTGGTGATGTGACAGGGTAAATGAGTGGGTGTTGGGAAGGGATGATATGCAGGGTGACTTAGTGAGTGTGTGGGGAAAGGCGTGATCATGACAGGGTGACAGTGTGTGTTCGGGGGGGTGAGTGGGTGATGTGACAGGGTAACTCAGTGTGTAAGGGAGTGGGTTGATGTGACAGATACAGGGTGTTTGTGGGGAAGATGGGGACTGAGTATGTGCGTGCGGGGGAGGGGTAATGTGACAGGTTAGCTGAGTGTGTGTAAGGGAGAGGGGCTGGTGTTACAGCATGAGCGTATTGGAAGTAGATTGTATGTGGGGTGGCTGTATTTCTCTTTCCAGGCCTCTGACTGGGAGGGAGCATTTGTTCTCATTATGTACCTACTGTCTGCATATTTATTGTAATAAAAAGAAAGTAATGTATATGTTATTAATTATTTTTTTAACTTTTACATAGTGATGTCCCGAACGGTTCGCTGGCGAATAGTTCCTGGCGAAATTCGCGTTCGCCACGGATGGCGAACATATGCGCTGTTCGGTCCGCCCCCTATTCATCATCATTGAGTAAACTTTGACCCTGTACCTCACAGTCAGCAGACACATTCCACTCACTCACTGGTGTATCAATAGCTTGCATTTAAACAAAACTAAACTTTTTGGACTGTAATATAATAGCAGTCAGTTTCCTTCACGAGTGTGTGTTTCAGGGCCTGCCCAGTGCCACCACTCACTCATTGGTTTCCCAATAGCTTGCATTTAAACAAAACTAAACTTTTTGGTCTGTAATATAATAGCAGTCAGTTTTCTTCACGAGTGTGCGTTTCAGGGCCTGCCAGGGCACATTGTCACACCAGTGCAACTCATATCTGGTGTAACAGTAGTGTACATTTTTTTTTAAAAAAAATACAATTTTGACTGTAATAGATTGAATAGCAGTTAGTTGTCTGCCAGCGTGTGTGTGAGGCTCACAGCGTATACTGTGCTAACTTGCCCAGTGCCACCACTCATATCTGGTGTCACAATAGCTTGCATTTAAAAAAAAAAAAAAAAAACTTTTTGACTGTAATATAATAGCAGTCAGTTTCCTTCACTTGTGTGCGTTTCAGGGACTGCCAGGGCACAGTGTCACACCAGTGCAACTCATATCTGGTGTAACAGTAGTGTAAATTTTTTTACAAATATACCATTTTGACTGTAATAGATTGAATAGCAGTTAGTAGTCTGATAGCGTGTGTGTCAGGCTCACAGCGTATACTGTGCCCACTTGCCCAGTGCCACCACTCATATCTGGTGTCACAATAGCTTGCATTTAAAAAACACTAAACTTTTTTGACTGTAATTAGTGTTGTCGCGAACCCGGAATTTTCGGTTCGCGAACGGCGAACGTGAACTTCCGCAAATGTTCGCGAACCGGCGAACCGCGCGAACCGCCATTGACTTCAATGGGCAGGCGAATTTTAAAAACAACAGGGACTCTTTCTGGCCACAATAGTGATGGAAAAGTTGTTTCAAGGGGACTAACACCTGGACTGTGGCATGCCAGAGGGGGATCCATGGCAAAACTCCCATGGAAAATTGCACAGTTGATGCAGAGTCTGCTTTTAATCCATAAAGGGCAGAAATCACCTAACATTGACACCTGTCCTCAAAGCCCAGCCCTGATACACACTGACACAGAGCAGAATAGAGACTGTTCCCCCTACATAGGGTCACTTGGCAAATATGGATTGACACCTATCCTAATGATCCCTGATACACAGTGACACAGAGCATAATAGGGACTGTTCCTCCTACATAGGGTCACTTGGCAGATATGGATTGACACCTATCCTAATGATCCCTGATACACACTGACACAGAGCAGAATAGAGACTGTTCCCCCTACATAGGGTCACTTGGCAGATATGGATTGACACCTATCCTAATGATCCCTGATACACACTGACACAGAGCAGAATAGAGACTGTTCCCCCTACATAGGGTCACTTGGCAGATATGGATTGACACCTATCCTAATGATCCCTGATACACAGTGACACAGAGCATAATAGGGACTGTTCCTCCTACATAGGGTCACTTGGCAGATATGGATTGACACCTATCCTAATGATCCCTGATACACACTGACACAGAGCAGAATAGGGACTGTTCCTCCTACATAGGGTCACTTGGCAGATATGGATTGACACCTATCCTAATGATCCCTGATACACAGTGACACAGAGCATAATAGGGACTGTTCCTCCTACATAGGGTCACTTGGCAGATATGGATTGACACCTATCCTAATGATCCCTGATACACACTGACACAGAGCAGAATAGAGACTGTTCCCCCTACATAGGGTCACTTGGCAGATATGGATTGACACCTATCCTAATGATCCCTGATACACACTGACACAGAGCAGAATAGAGACTGTTCCCCCTACATAGGGTCACTTGGCAGATATGGATTGACAAATCCCTGACAAACAGCTACCACATGCAAGGAAGGCAGCAGGGGCGCAAATGACCCACTCCCGACGCGGGAAGGTAGTGACGACAAATAACAATACAGGACTCTTTAGAGGCCGTGTAATTGTAATCAGTCCACTTGAAATCCTTTAACTTTGATCAATTGGAGGGAAGTCTGGTGCAGAGCCACTGACCCATGCGCAGGGCCAGCCTTAGGCCTTTGGGCGCCCTGTGCAAGAAATCTTCACCCTGTCACACCCATGTGCAAGAAATCTTCACCCTGTCACACACACACACACAGGCAGACAGCCATACACACGCACACACACACAACTGCGACTGACTAGGTTTGTCACCTCCTCAAAAGGACGCATGAGCCTACAGGCATTGCGCATGAGCGTCCAGTAACGTGGCAAAAAAATTCCCAGCTCCCCAGAGGCTGTCCTAGCACCCCGGTCATACAAATATTCATTATCATTAACAGCTTTTTCTTGTTGGAGCAGGCGGTCGAACATTAGGAGTGTTGAATTCCAACGAACGTGTAGGGCTGTCGCAAATCAAGCGCCTCACTGGCATGTTGTTTCGCCGCTGGATATCGGCAAAGTGAGCCATGGCCGTGTAGGAACGCCTGAAATGGCCACACACCTTCCTGGCCTGCTTCAGGACGTCCTGTAAGCCTGTGTACTTATGCACAAAGCGTTGTATGATCAGATTACACACATGTGCCATGCACGGCACATGTGTCAACTTGCCCAACTTCAATGCCGCTATCAAATTTTTTCCGTTGTCACACACCACTTTGCCGATATCCAGTTGCTGCGGAGTCAGCCACTTTTCCACCTGTGCGTTCAGGGCGGACAGGAGTGCTTGTCCGGTAAGACTCTCTGCTTTCAAGCAAGTCAAACCCAAGACGGCGTGACACTGCCGTATCTGGGATGTGGAATAGTACCTGGGGAGCTGGGGGGGTGCCGTTGATGTGGAGCAAGAAGCAGCGGCACAAGAGGACTCAGCTGAGGAGGTTATGGAAGAGGATGGAGTAGGAGGAGTAGAGGAGGTGGCAGCAGGACTGCCTGCATTTCGTGGCGATGTCACCAACTCCTCTGCAATGCCACGCATTCCTTGCTTGTCAGCCGTCAGCAGGTTTACCCAATGCGCAGTGTAGGTGATATACCTGCCCTGACCATGCTTTGCAGACCAGGTATCAGTGGTCAGATGGACCCTTGCCCCAACACTGTGTGCCAGACATGCCATGACTTCCTTTTGCACAATCGAGTACAAGTTGGGGATTGCCTTTTGTGAAAAGAAATTCCGGCCGGGTACCTTCCACTGCGGTGTCCCAATAGCTACAAATTTTTTGAACGCCTCAGACTCAACCAGATTGTATGGTAAAAGCTGGCGGGCTAATAGTTCGGACAAGCCAGCTGTCAGACGCTGGGCAAGGGGGTGACTTGGTGACATTGGCTTCTTACGCTCAAACATGTCCTTGACAGAAACACATGACTGTGGGCAGATGAGCGGGAACTGCTCAAGGCGGGAGACGGAGTGGCGGATGGTTGAGAGGGGGCAAGAAGGACAGCAGTGGTTGACGTGGCTGAAGATGCTGGACCAGGAGGAGGATGGCGGCTTAGAGTAGGCGTGCTGCTTGTACTCGTGTGTTGATCCCATAGGCGTTTGTGATGTGAGATCAGGGCCGGCCTTAGGGGTGTGCGAGCTGTGCGGCCGCACAGGGCGCCATGGAGCAGGGGGCGCCATGCGGCCGCACAGCCGGTCGGGATTTTTTTTTTTTAAATTTGCAGCGGGGGCGGAGCTTACCGTGCGGCGGGGGCGGAGCTAAAAGCACCGGAAAACTGCTGCAGGGGAAGCAGGAAGGAGTCCCTGCTTCCCCACCAAACAGTCACCAGGAGCTGCACTGCCTCCACAATGAACTCCACAGGTAACTGTGTGCTTTTCATGTGAGTGTGACTCTCTGCCTGTGTGTGTTACTGTCTGTGTGTGTGTATATGACTGTCTGCCTCTGTGTGTCTGTGTGTATTACTGTCTGTGTGTGTGTGTGTATGACTCTCTGCCTGTGTGTATTACTGTCTGTGTGTATCACTGTCTGCCTATGTGTGTCTGTGTGTATGACTGTCTGCCTGTGTGTGTGTGTATTACTGTCTGTGTATGTGTGTATATGACTGCCTGCCTCTGTGTGTCTGTGTGTATGACTGTCTGCCTGTGTGTGTGTGTATAACTGTCTGTATGTGTGTGTGTGACTGTCTGCCTCTGTGTGTCTGTGTATATGACTGTCTGCCTCTGTGTGTCTGTGTGTATGACTGTCTGTGTGTGTGTGTGTATGACTCTCTGCCTGTGTGTATTACTGTCTGTGTGTATCACTGTCTGCCTATGTGTGTCTGTGTGTATGACTGTCTGCCTGTGTGTGTGTGTATTACTGTCTGTGTATGTGTGTATATGACTGCCTGCCTCTGTGTGTCTGTGTGTATGACTGTCTGCCTGTGTGTGTGTGTATAACTGTCTGTGTGTGTGTGTGTGACTGTCTGCCTCTGTGTGTGTGACTGTCTGCCTCTGTGTGTCTGTATGTATGACTGTCTGCCTGTGTGTGTGTGTGTTTGTGTGTATTACTGTCTGTGTGTGTGTATGACTGTCTGCCGGTGTGTGTCTGTGTGTATGACTGTCTGCGTGTGTCTGTGTGTATGACTGTCTGCGTGTGTGTGTGTGTGTATGACTGTCTGCCTCTGTGTGTGTCTGTGTGTATGACTGACTGTCTGCCTGTGTGTGTCTGTGTGTGTGAGACTGTCTGCCTTTGTGTGTCTGTGTGTGTGTGTGTGTATGACTGTCTGCCTGTGTGTGTGTGTGGATGTCTTCCTGTGTGTGTGTATGGCCGTCTGACTCTGTTTTTGTGTGTGTGTCAATACACGCATATCACACACTGTTAATACACCCATTACAAATATCACACATAGCATACATATCACACACAGTCATCACACCTACTATCACATACACAGACAACACAAACATTACAGCATACATGGATGACGGGGGGGGGGGCGCTGTGAAGATTTTTCGCACAGGGCGTCTAAATGCCTAAGGCCGGCCCTGTGTGAGATCATGTGCCTACGCAAAGCAGTTGTACCTAGGTGGGTGTTGGATCTCCCACGACTCAGTTTCCTTTGGCACAGGTTGCAAATGGCATCGCTGTTGTCAGAGGCAGACACACAAAAAAAATGCCACACTGCTGAGCTCTGCAATGACGGCATTCTGGTGGTGGACACAGCATGCGTTGATTGGCGTGCTGTCGGGCTGACCCCGGGTGCCGATGCATGCTGTCTGACTGTGCCACTAGCTCCTTGCGACGACCCCCCCTGCTTCCAACTGGTCTCCTCCTCCTCCTCTCTGTCTCCCCATCTGAACTTTCACCCTGTTCTTCTTCTCTTCTAGCGGGCACCCACGTGACATCCATGGACGCATCGTCATCATCAACCGCTTTGCTTGTATCTGACAACTCAGAAAAGGAAGCAGCAGCGGGTACAACATCATCATCATCACACCGTACCTCCATGTGTTTAATGCTGCCTGCCTGAGACATATCCCTGTTATCTACATCCTCTAGCAATAATGGTTGCGCATCACTCATTTCTTCAAACGGGTGTGTGAATAACTCCTCTGACATACCAAGTAAAGCGGCTGTGGTGCTAGTTTTGGTGGTGGCGGCAGGCGGGTGAGTGCTATCTTGAGAGGTGCCTGAAGCTAAGCTGGAGGAGGATGGTGCGTCAAGGTTCCGAGCGGAGGCTGTACAAGATTGGGTGTCCTGTGTTAGCCAGTCAACTAAGTCCTCAGAACTTTTCAAGTTCAGGGTACGTGGCTTCTGAAAACTGGGCATTATTCTAGGGCAAAAGGGAATCACAGCACCACGACCACGACGGCCCCTGCGGGGTGGCCTGCCTCTGCCTGTCATTTTTTGGGGGATTAGTGGTACTATGCGTGCAAGCTACTGTGAGACCAGATATGATTGGCAATGTGCACTGGAACAGTTCTGCAGAGCACACGCTGAAGGAAGGACTGACAGAGCCGCTTGAAGACAAGTAACGGCTATTCAATCTATAACAGTGAAAAACAAATTTTGGTTGTAAAAGCACGCTATAGAGACACAAGATATGAGTGGCAACGGTCAAAGCACGCTGGCACAGGTCTGCAGAGCACATGCTGAAGTAGGCCTGAAACACAGACGCTTGCAGACAACTAACTGCTCTTCTATTACAGTGAAAAAAAATTATTTCTTTTAAATCGAAAGCTTAACCAATTGTTAAAACAGATATGAGTGGTGGCACTGGGCAAATAGGCACAGTATCCAATGTGAACCTCACACAGAAGCTGGCAGGCAGGCAACTGCTCTTCTATTACAGTGGAAACAAAATTTTGGTTGTAAAAGCACGCTAAAGAGACACCAGATATGATTGGCAACTGTCAAAGAACGCTGGCACAGGTCTGGAGAGCACACGCTGAAGTAGGCCTGAAACACAGACGCTTGCAGACAACTAACTGCTCTTCTATTACAGTGAAAAAAAATTATTTCTTTTAAATCGAAAGCTTAACCAATTGTTAAAACAGATATGAGTGGTGGCACTGGGCAAATAGGCACAGTATCCAATGTGAACCTCACACAGAAGCTGGCAGGCAGGCAACTGCTCTTCTATTACAGTGAAAAAAAAATATTTATTTTAAATGTAAAGCTTAACCTATTGTTAAAACAGATATGAGTGGTGGCACTAGGCAAATAGGCACAGTATCCAATGTGAACCTCACACAGAAGCTGGCAGGCAGGCAACTGCTCTTCTATTACAGTGAAAAAAAATATTTATTTTAAATGTAAAGCTTAACCTATTGTTAAAACAGATATGAGTGGTGGCACTGGGCAAATAGGCACAGTATCCAATGTGAACCTCACACAGAAGCTGGCAGGCAGGCACCTGCAATTACATTACACAGGAAAAAAAAAAAAAAAAGCAGCCTGATGTTATAGCCCTAAAAAGGGCTTTTTGGGGTGCTGTCCTTACAGCAGAGATCAGATGAGTCCTTCAGGATTGTAGTGGACACTGAATACCCTAGCCTAGCTATCAATTTCCCTATGTAATCAGCAGCAGCTAAACTTTCCCTCCTCTCACTAAGCATGCATCTTGCGAATGAATCGAAAATGGATGCTGGGAGGGAGGTTGGAGGGTGTGGAAGGGAGGGAGTGCTGCTGATTGGCTGTAATGTGTCTGCTGACCGAGAGGCACAGGGTCAAAGTTTGCCCAATGATGACGAATAGGGGGCGGATCGAACTGCGCATGTGTCCGCCCGCCGCGGCGAACGCGAACACGCTAATTTTGCCGGGAACTGTTCGCCGGCGGACAGTTCGGTACATCACTAACTGTAATATAATAGCAGTCAGTTTCCTTCACGAGTGTGCATTTCAGGGCCTGCCCAGTGCCACCACTCACTCATATCTGGTGTCCCAATAGCTTGCATTTAAAAAAAAACAAAAAAACTTTTTTGACTGTAATATAATAGCAGCCAGTTTCCTTCACGCGTGTGCGTTTCAGGGCCTGCCAGGGCACAGTGTCACACCAGTGCAACTCATATCTGGTGTAACAGTAGTGTACATTTTTTTAAAAAAAATACAATTTTGACTGTAATAGATTGAATAGCAGTTAGTTGTCTGCAAGCGTGTGTGTCAGGCCTACAGCGTCTACTCTGCCAACTTCTGCCACTGCACAGTGCCACTCATATCTGTTGTCACAGTAGCTTGCACGCAAAGTACCACTAATCGAAAAAAAAATGACAGGCAGAGGCAGGTTGTGGTCGTGGTGCTGTGATTCCCTTTGGCCCTAGAATAATGCCCAGTGTTCAGAGGCCACGTACCCTGAACATAGTTGACTGGTGTCACGCCATCTTGTGGTTGACTTGCCTGAAAGCAGAGAGTCACACCGGATCAGCACTCCTGTCCGCCCTGAACGCACAGGTGGATCAGTGGCTGACTCCGCACCAACTGGAGATCGGCAAAGTAGTTTGTGACAACGGAAGAAATTTGTTGGCGGCATTGCATTTGGGTAGGTTGACACATGTGCCGTGCATGGCACATGTGTGTAATCTGATCGTACAACGCTTTGTGCATAAGTACACAGGCTTACAGGATGTCCTTAAGCAGGCCAGGAAGGTGTGTGGCCATTTCAGGCATTCCTACACGGCCATGGCGCACTTTGCAGATATCCAGCGGCGAAACAACATGCCAGTGAGGCGCTTGATTTACGACAGCCCTACACGTTGGAATTCAATACTCCTAATGTTCGACCGCCTGCTCCAACAAGAAAAAGCCATTAACGTCTATTTGTATGACCGGGAAGCTAGGACAGCCTCTGCGGAGCTGGGATTTTTTTTGCCACGTTACTGGACGCTCATGCGCAATGCCTGTAGGCTCATGCGTCCTTTTGAGGAGGTGACAAACCTAGTCAGTCGCACCGAAGGCACCATCAGCGACATCATACCATTTGTTTTCTTCCTGGAGCGTGCCCTGCGAAGAGTGCTGGATCAGGCCGTAGATGAGCGTGAAGAGGAAGAGTTGTGGTCACCATCACCACCAGAAACAGCCTTATCAGCATCGCTTGCTGGACCTGCGTCAACGCTGGAAGAGGATTGTGAGGAAGAGGAGTCCGAGGAGGAATGTGGCTTTGAGGAGGAGGAGGAAGACCAACCACAACAGGCATCCCAGGGTGCTCGTTGTCACCTATCTGGTACCCGTGGTGTTGTACGTGGCTGGGGGGAAGAACATACCTTCAGCGAGATCACTGAGGATGAGGAACAGGACATGAGTAGCTCGGCATCCAACATTGTGCAAATGGGGTCTTTCATGCTGTCGTGCCTGTTGAGGGACCCTCGTATAAAAAGGCTGAAGGAGAATGACCTGTATTGGGTGTCCACGCTACTAGACCCCCGGTATAAGCAGAAAGTGCCTGAAATGTTTCCGAATTACAGGAAGTTGGAAAGGATGCAGCAGTTCCAAAATTAATTAACAAGTATGCTTTACACAGCGTATAAGGGTGATGTCACAGCACAACGGGAATCTAACAGGGGAAGAGGTGAAAGTAATCCTCCTCCTCCCACGACCACGCCGACAAGAACAGGATGCGTAACAGACGTGTTGTTGATGGAGGACATGTGGAGCTTTTTAAGTCCTATGCATCGCCACAGCCCTTCGGGGTCCACCCTCAGAGAACGACTCGACCGACAGGTAGAAGGCTACCTCGCCTTAACTGCAGATATCGACACTCTGAGGAGCGATGAACCCCTTGACTACTGCGTGTGCAGGCTTGACCTGTGGCCTGAGCTATCCCAATTTGCGATAGAACTTCTGGTCTGCCCCGCTTCAAGTGTCCTATCAGAAAGGACCTTCAGTGCAGCAGGAGGTATTGTCACTGAGAAGAGAAGTCGCCTAGGTCAAAAAAGTCTAGATTACCTCACCTTTATTAAGATGAATAAGGGATGGATCCCGAAGGGACTGACAGTGGGCGATACATTCGACTAAAAAAGGCCTGATGAGGGGGACGTTACAGGGTGTCGCGGCTGCTGGCCCGCCGCGTGATATTAAAATCCCTAGCTCACCCCAGTACCTTGCCCTGTCGTGGTTTCCTGTTCCTGGTTTCCTGAGAGTGCTTTATCATTGTGAATCTGATTTCCTGATATCCTGATCCTGGCTTTTCCCTGGTTATTCTGAATTCTGGTTTCCCTGACTTGGCTTGTGTAAACGGTATTGTGTATTTTCTGGCTTCCTTGACCTCTGCTTTCCCTTTGACCATTCTCTGTCTCTAGCGTATTAGTCCGGCCATTCTAAGGTCCGGTTTACGCTCTGTCCTTTTATTTTCCTTTTCTTGCCTATGTATATGTTTACATAGTTTCTGCGTGATGGACCACACTAGTAGTCGTGACATTGGAATTAAACTGATAAGAATAGTACTACTTAACACACCACTCCTATCTGGTGGCACATTAGATTGCACGCGCAGTGCCCCAAATTTGAAGTAGGAGGACCGAGCAAGCATCTTTTTACATCTCCCGGTTCCTAAAATCGATGCCTTATATACACGTCCCCTGAGAGGGGACGTAACAGGGATTAAACTGATAAGAATAGTACTACTTAACACACCACTCCTATCTGGTGGCACATTAGATTGCACGCGCAGTGCCCCAAATTTGAAGTAGGAGGACCGACCAAGCATTTTTTTCCATCTCCCGGTTCCTAAAATCGATGCCATTGTAACCCTGTAACCCTTTTTTGCCCTGCTCCTGGCAACAAGCCGTAGCTAGCAGCAGTTACACCTTCTTCTGTGGCTGACAGGGATCCTGAGCCTCCGCTATAGTTGGGAGATCGGGACATCTTGTTCTGACGCAGTGACTCCACTCAGTGCAACTTCTATTTATGGGGAACCCACCCCACTGAGTAGATGAGTACCCTCCACTTAATACCTCAGAGACATGAAATAAATACAGACATGGGAATAAACACTGTATTGTGGTCAAAGGGATACACATATAACAGCCACATATAACAACGCAGTTCCTGGCTAATGTTAAACACAGTCACACGAGTCTTTAGCAGCAGGAAAGCAGACAACAAACTTATCTTATTAACATTCATAACTACATCTGAACAGTTAAACTTCTAGGTACCTGCAGGTAAATTATGTGCACAACGTTGGGGCCCTTAGGTGTAGGTAGCGCTACCCAGGTACAGTTATAAGGGAGAATCCTGAAGCAATCTCTGGAGACTGTACCTATGAGTGACTTCTGTAACTGCAGATATTTCCAGAGAGATCCAGCAGAATGTAGGACAGCAGTAGAACAGCAATGGCAATCCTTTCTCTTCCTTCTGCTGGCAGGATGCAAGAGCTCATTCACACTCCTGCAGAAAGTTCCAGAATCTGCAGGGAGTTGAACATAAAATGACAGTCTTCTAATTCTCCTAGCAGAGCAGTAGACCATCTCCAACTTCTTGTAGTTGCAGTGCATTAGCCTTCCCCTGTTATTATCTCACTGTCCCAGCAGTAATAGACCATATAAACAGGTAGGAACACACTTTCTTTATAGCAGACTCTATAGCAGACTATAGCCCTGTCCTCTTCTTCCTGCCATCCTAGCCCCTCCTCCTCAAAAGACAGGGCAAAGGGCAAAGGGCAAAGTTCAATATCTCAAAACTTAAAGTAAAAACTGGTTTATAACTGTTTAACAAGATGGTACAATACAATCTAATACAGGGAAATTCTATCACTCAATATTTCAGTCAAACTATGCAATACATTGATTAACTAAGTGCACGTGTGGGGGTTCTGAGAATATGTGGGTTCCCCAATGTTGTCATAGGTCAAGAATCTCGGGGCCCTCCGATTTCTTCTGCCTCTACCTAGGTTGCTCGGTGGTTGTCCACTAATTTTTGCATTACAGGGTCTTTCGCCCACACCATTGGGAAGGGATCTGGTAGACAGAGGTCCAGATCCTCGCATAGAGTTAGAGTCCCTAACTGGTGAATGAGGGACAAAGCTGGGACTTTCAGGATTCAATCCAGAGGAGGGGAAAGAAGGAGGAGGAGCAGAGGGGGAAAGGGACCAACTGTGTTTCTGGCGCTGTCCTCCAGTCTCTGTCAGGGCTGGAACCTGTAGCTTCTTCTTTATCATTAGTTGGTGAAGTCCCACTGGGACCTTCTCCAGGGTTGTCTTCTGATAGGGGACATAACAGGGATTAAACTGATAGGAATAGTACTACTTAACACACCTTATAATAACGCAGAGAGAGGCAATGCAAAGAGAGAATAGTCTGAAGAAGAGGAGTCAGAGGAGGAAGGTGGCTTTGAGGAGGTGGAAGACCAAACACAGCAGGCGTCCCAGGGGGCTTGTTGTCACCTTTCGGGGACCCTTGGTGTTGTACGTGGCTGGGTGGAGGAAGAGACCTTCAATGACATCAGTGAGGACAAGGAACGGGACATGGCTAGCTTGGTATCCAACCTTGTGCAAATGGGGAGTTTGTGTTTGTGCAAATGGACTGTTTGCGGTTGTTTGCGGTGCGTTAAATGGGGAGTTTGGTCACTGTGAAGCGGGCGTAACCCTTACACTACCTGATCGATACAACATCATACCTGATGTTTTAAAGCAGGTTATTCCAAACAATTTAGGAATTTTAGGTGATTTATGCCCTTTATGGATTAAAACCAGACTCTGCATCAACTATGTAATTTTCCATGGGAGTTTTGCCATGGATCCCCCTCCGGCATGCCACAGTCCAGGTGTTAGTCCCCTTGAAACAACTTTTCCATCACTTTTGTGGCCAGAAAGAGTCTCTGTGGGTTTTAAAATTCGCCTGCCTATTGAAGTCTATGGCGGTTCGCCCGGTTCGCCCGTTCGCGAACATTTGCGGAAGTTCACGTTCGGCGTTCGCGAACCAAAAATGTTATGTTCGCAACATCACTACTTTTACATTATGTATTTATTTCACTTTAATTCTTTTATGTTTAGCCATTGGCCTCTTTTTGCGATCCGCATAGATCTCCATGCAGTGGCGTACACACAATCCATGGGGGCCCCGGGGCAAAACTGATCCGTTGCCCCCCCCTCCCTCCACTCCACCCTGGCCCTCTCCCCCCCTGACCGTGCCCCCCCCGACACATACACACAGACACACACAGACACACACACACACACAGACACAAAACAGACACACACACACATACAGACACACACACACATACATAAATAAAACATATATACACACACATAGACACACATATATATATATCACATATACACACACACACACACACACACATCCACACATACATACACACATACAGAGACACAGACACACACACACACACACACACACAATGATTCCTACCTTTTGTTACTTTCCCTGGGTCCAGTGGGGGCTCAGCCTGATGGGAGTCAGAGTTCCCACTCTGACTTCCTCTTCCTTTCTGCTTCCTCCCGCGCGGGCTGATAGCTGGGAGGAGTAACTGGGGAGTCACCTCCTCCCAGCAGTGATGTCATCTTGGTACAGCAGGAGAGGAAGAGCTTCGACATATACTGTATTTATTTATATTTTTTACTATTACTCTGGTAATTTTAATTATTTCTATTTTAAATATCTTTAATAAATACTTTGTTTGAATATACTTACCTCTACCTTGAACTCTTGGATCTGGTTAAGGGTAGTGTCACCCCTAATAATAGACACACACATTAGTAATACTTAGAGCCAGTTATTAAAAGGCTCTTTAAAAGGTGAGCACCTTTTTTCTGTACATATATTGCACTGTGCACTAAGGGTATAACAATCTGCACCCAGAAGTTCTTTTTTCTGTTTTATCTCATTTGGATCTTTGGTTGAAAGGAAGACAAAAGAGCAAGCTGCACCAATACGGTCTCGTTGCCTACCTTAAAGGCACGGATGTTCAAGTGTTTAGAGCCTATATCCATATAAAAGGCTCTAAAAAATTTGAGTTTACCCTTACACATTTAAATCTAAACTTAATGTAAGGTCATACAATATTACTCTTTTGTTTTTTCTTTTCTGCATGTATACCTTTTGCCTATACCCTGAGTGGTAAGTGTATGTTTATATATTTGAGCACTTTGGAACTATACCTGTAAGCGCTACACTCTTACCAAGTAGTGGGAAAGTTTTTATACTGACCCACTTGTGGTTATTTATTTGTTTTTTGCATGTCGAGAGTGGGTTTTGGAGTACCCTTTTGAGTGTTTTATAGCAGCTTAACAAATGTATTCTTTATTATACAAATAAGCGCCACTTATTTCCACACTTTTTTCTGTGTTGTTCCTATGTCATCACAGAGGGCCCGGTCGCGCTGTTAAAGCGCCAAGCGCTGACCAGGCCCCTTACAATCCATCTCCATCGGGTGGCCCTGACAGCATGGGCCACCCGACAGACCCCTTAAAATGCGGCCCCGGCGGTTTGCCGCGCAGGCCGGGGCCGCAAAATTTAATGGCGGGTACCCGGTCGCGGGGGTCCGCAGGGCCGCTGTCTCCATGGCAATATTTGTTTTTTTGCCAATTCGACATCATGACGCATCCGCATGATGACTTTTTAGCATCACGTGATGTTGCAACATGTTATACTCTGCCCATATAGTGCAGCTTTATTTACTTTTTGGTTCGGTCCCTGTAGGCTTTCGCCTGCAGATGTAGTATTGGCCACCGTCTTCGGACTCCGAAATGTGCTGCTCTGTAGCTTTGCCGCTTTTACATATATATCCTTATATAGTTCGGGAGGATTTCCAATTGCGGTTTTGAACACCCTTTGCTATTTATTATTTCATTTAAGTACTTAAGTCTTGACTCCTTGTGGCATTTAGTGTCACTGATTGCCATGGGATCAGCACATGTTTTCTCTTTTTTTTTTTATATTGGATCTGGATGCAGCTCATTTAACCCCTTCAGGACGGGTGACGGACGAGGTCCGTCATCCAGGGGATACCCTTAACGACGGGTGACTGACCTCGTCCGTCACGCGGTAAAATTAACCCCAGATCGCCGCAATCGCGGCAATCGTGGGGTTAATGGTGCTCCCGGTCTGCCTCTGTATTAGAGGCAGACCGGGAGCACCGAATCCGGCTGCCCCAGCACATGTACCCGCTCTGACAGCATGTCAGAGTGAGCACATGTGCTCTGTATACTTACCTTCCGCCTCCCTGCACTTCTGGGTTCACTGTGAAGTGCAGGGAGACGGATCAGTGTTGATCCTGCCCCCTAGTGTAAAAAAAATAAAGTAAATTTTAAATCCCACCCCCCTTTACCAATTTTAATAAAAAATTAACCCCTTCCCTGCCAATTGATCACTGACTACAGTGATCAATTGGCAGGGATTACATTTTAATATGATCTGATTTTTTTTTAACCCCTGAGGGTTAATTCTTTTTTTTTAACCCTCAGGGGTTAAATTTATTTTATTAATTAATTTAAATATTTTCAAATTATAAATTTAGCAAGCTGGGGAGGGTGGAAGTTAGTGGGGAATTGGGGGATTTAGTGTTAGGCTAACTAGGGGTTAACGTTAAAAAAAGTTTTAATATAAGCTTTAAAAAGTTAAAAAATTAAGTTAAAAAAAAGTTTGAATAACGTTTAAGTAAAAAATAAAAAAAAATAAACCCTTTACCCAGTCCAAATAAAAATTAACCCCTTCCCTGCCAGTCGATCACTGCCTACAGTGATCAAAATACAGATCACAGTATTATACTGTGATCTAATTTTATTTAACCCCTGACGATTAACTTTTATTTATTTTTTAACCCTCAGGGGTTACATTTATTTAATTAACTAATTTAAATATTGTATAATGAAATATTTTGCTAGCTGGGGTGGGTGGGAGTTATGGGAAAATGGGGAATTTACTGTTAGTGCTGCTTACTGCTAGGTAGGGGTTAACGGTAAAAAAAGCTTAGAAAAATGTTAAATCTGTAAAAAAAGTTTTACGAAAGTTTAAGAAACTTTAAAAAAATTAATAAGCATAACAAAAGTTTAAAAAATTGTTTTAAAAAGTAAAAAAAGTTTTAAAAAGTTAAAAAATACATTTAATAACGCTCATTACCACTACACCTGGTACAAGCTAGCGGAAAAATGATCCCACGCTAAGGTTCAAAATATGCCTTTTGAAATACCCTGGGATGTCTTCTTTAAGAAATGGTATGGCTTTATGGGGTATTTGGATTATATAGCCTGGTAAAATACTCTAAAATGGGACATGGGCACAGCGTAAAAATTTAAAGTTTGAAAAAAATGGAATGGCTGTGTCCCAAATGTGCCCCTCCGATGTCCACATTTACCTGGCAAAGGTACATACGGGGGTATTTTTGTACTCAGCCGACATAGCTGAGCAACATATAACGTATTATAGAGTGGTGGTACACATAAGGTTTGCAAAATATACTGTGCAAACTCACTTTGTGCGTCAAAAAGGCAGAAAAAGCGGTTCGCCCGGTTCGCCCGTTCGCGAACATTTGCGGAAGTTCACGTTCGGCGTTCGCGAACCAAAAATGTTATGTTCGCGACATCACTACTTTTACATTATGTATTTGTTTCACTTTAATTCTTTTATGTTTAGCCATTGGCCTCTTTTTGTGATCCGCATAGATCTCCATGCAGTGGCGTACACACAATCCATGGGGGCCCCGGTGCAAAACTGATCCGTGGGCCCCCCCTCCCTCCACTCCACCCTGGCCCTCTCCCCCCCTGACCGTGCCCCCCCCGACACATACACACAGACACACACCCCCCCCGACAGACACACATACACACATACACACATGCAGACACATACATACAGAGACACACACATGCAGACACATACATACAGAGACACACACATACAGACAAATACATACAGAGACACACACATACATACAGAGACACAGACACACATACAGACACACACACATACAGACACACACACATACAGACACACACACATACAGAGACACACACATACATACATACATACAGAGACCCAGACACACACACATACAGAGACACACACATGCAGACACACACACACAGACACACACAGACACACACACACACAGACACAAAACAGACACACACACACATACAGACACACACACATACATAAATAAAACATATATACACACACATAGACACACATACATATATAAAACATATACACACACACACACACATACACATCCACACATACATACACACATACAGAGACACAGACACACACACACACACACACACAATGATTCCTACCTTTTGTTACTTTCCCTGGGTCCAGTGGGGGCTCAGCCTGATGGGAGTCAGAGTTCCCACTCTGACTTCCTCTTCCTTTCTGCTTCCTCCCACGCGGGCTGATAGCTGGGAGGAGTGACTGGGGAGTCACCTCCTCCCAGCAGTGATGTCATCTTGGTACAGCAGGAGAGGAAGAGCTTCGACATATACTGTATTTATTTATATTTTTTACTATTACTCTGGTAATTTTAATTATTTCTATTTTAAATATCTTTAATAAATACTTTGTTTGAATATACTTACCTCTACCTTGAACTCTTGGATCTGGTTAAGGGTAGTGTCACCCCTAATAATAGACACACACATTAGTAATACTTAGAGCCAGTTATTAAAAGGCTCTTTAAAAGGTGAGCACCTTTTTTTCTGTACATATATTGCACTGTGCACTAAGGGTATAACAATCTGCACCCAGAAGTTCTTTTTTCTGTTTTATCTCATTTGGAGATTGATCTTTGGTTGAAAGGAAGACAAAAGAGCAAGCTGCACCAATACGGTCTCGTTGCCTACCTGAAAGGCACGGATGTTCAAGTGTTTAGAGCCTATATCCATATAAAAGGAGTTTACCCTTGAGTTTACCCTTACACATTTAAATCTAAACTTAATGTAAGGTCATACAATATTACTCTTTTGTTTTTTCTTTTCTGCATGTATACCTTTTGCCTATACCCTGAGTGGTAAGTGTATGTTTATATATTTGAGCACTTTGGAACTATACCTGTAAGCGCTACACTCTTACCAAGTAGTGGGAAAGTTTTTATACTGACCCACTTGTGGTTATTTATTTGGTTTTTGCATGTCGAGAGTGGGTTTTGGAGTACCCTTTTGAGTGTTTTATAGCAGCTTAACAAATGTATTCTTTATTATACAAATAAGCGCCACTTATTTCCACACTTTTTTCTGTGTTGTTCCTATGTCATCACAGAGGGCCCGGTCGCGCTGTTAAAGCGCCAAGCGCTGACCAGGCCCCTTACAATCCATCTCCATCGGGTGGCCCTGACAGCATGGGCCACCCGACAGACCCCTTAAAATGCGGCCCCGGCGGTTTGCCGCGCAGGCCGGGGCCGCAAAATTTAATGGCGGGTACCCGGTCGCGGGGGTCCGCAGGGCCGCTGTCTCCATGGCAATATTTGTTTTTTTGCCAATTCGACATCATGACGCATCCGCATGATGACTTTTTAGCATCACGTGATGTTGTAACATGTTATACTCTGCCCATATAGTGCAGCTTTATTTACTTTTTGGTTCGGTCCCTGTAGGCTTTCGTCTGCAGATGTAGTATTGGCCACCGTCTTCGGACTCCGAAATGTGCTGCTCTGTAGCTTTGCCGCTTTTACATATATATCCTTAAATAGTTCGGGAGGATTTCCAATTGCGGTTTTGAACACCCTTTGCTATTTATTATTTCATTTAAGTACTTAAGTCTTGACTCCTTGTGGCATTTAGTGTCACTGATTGCCATGGGATCAGCACATGTTTTCTCTTTTTTTTTTTATTGGATCTGGATGCAGCTCATTTAACCCCTTCAGGACGGGTGACGGACGAGGTCCGTCATCCAGGGGATACCCTTAACGACGGGTGACTGACCTCGTCCGTCACGCGGTAAAATTAACCCCAGATCGCCGCAATCGCGGCAATCGTGGGGTTAATGGTGCTCCCGGTCTGCCTCTGTATTAGAGGCAGACCGGGAGCACCGAATCCGGCTGCCCCAGCACATGTACCCGCTCTGACAGCATGTCAGAGTGAGCACATGTGCTCTGTATACTTACCTTCCGCCTCCCTGCACTTCTGGGTTCACTGTGAAGTGCAGGGAGACGGATCAGTGTTGATCCTGCCCCCTAGTGTAAAAAAAATAAAGCAAATTTTAAATCCCACCCCCCTTTACCAATTTTAATAAAAAATTAACCCCTTCCCTGCCAATTGATCACTGACTACAGTGATCAATTGGCAGGGATTACATTTTAATATGATCTGATTTTTTTTTAACCCCTGAGGGTTAATTCTTTTTTTTTAACCCTCAGGGGTTAAATTTATTTTATTAATTAATTTAAATATTTTCAAATTATAAATTTAGCAAGCTGGGGAGGGTGGAAGTTAGTGGGGAATTGGGGGATTTAGTGTTAGGCTAACTAGGGGTTAACGTTAAAAAAAGTTTTAATATAAGCTTTAAAAAGTTAAAAAATTAAGTTAAAAAAAGTTTGAATAACGTTTGTAACGGAACGCAGTACATTAGTCCACGATATCCGTTGGTTTCTTCAGGAAATCCACAGTCAGGACAGAAAGCACGGCAATATTCCCCATCCTCCCAATAACCGGACGAAACACAGTTTGGGAGTCAACTAACTGGCTTTATTCACAGCTGGCATATTTATACAGTTCCCCATGCAAGGGGTTTCCATACAGTAAATCCAGGGGATTTCTCCCATCATGCAATATGACTTTCCCAATAGGCACCGCTGCACGAGAGGGATACTCCCACCAAAATGGACGATTAAGTGGATTATCCCCTCGTGCAGCAAAACCGACAATTGACTCTAAAATATGTATTTTACACAATATTCGGTACTTTGCGCTGGCGGAACGTTCGACAGATAGCTGGGGTCGGAGCGCATACTTTGTGAGAATACCGCTCCGATCCCAGCTGAATTGACCGAACGCCGCACAGAATACATTCAAACATCGAGTTCGGTTTAAAAGTACCGAATCGCTGTGGGGAACATAATGTACCGAACGCGGAGCTCCCGAACACTCTGGAAGTCCAGCGGTGTTCGGACCATTGAGTAGCCGTTTTCAGTTCCAGGCTCTCGACGACCGAACACCGCTGCAGAGACAAAGGATCCAAGATGGCCGACCGCCGCATGGTCGGTAGCCGATCGGCGGCCACCTAGGAGAGCCCTTAATTACCGATTGCAACATTGTTGCAATCGGTTAATTGGTGCCACACGACTTGTAAATGTGTGGTCTACCTGGGGAGCCTGCATTCGTACGGCGGACGGCCGGGATAGCCATGTTTCGTCGAACGAATGATTTGTATGCTGGCAGCGTACGGCTGCCAGTATGCGAACGGCCATAACATAGCACTTATACAGGTAAAGGCTTACAGTATACATTCAGCCTATGGACAACCTACAATACATATAGTTCAGAAGTGGCTAGGTTTGCCACAATGCTCCCCCAGAACCAAGCCGGCATACACAGTCTGATCCCAACGGATCGGCTTGGGGATGTCCGGGGGAGTACTCACAGATCACTTTTCTAGTTCTGTCTGTCTGGATAACCCGTCAGCGTTACCGTTTTGTTTTCCTGGCCGGTAGTGGATGGTAAAGTCAAAGGGCTGCAGCGCCAAACTCCAGCGCAGCAGCCTGGCGTTGTCCCCAGATACACGGTTTAGCCACACCAACGGGTTGTGATCTGTGAGTAAGGAAAAAGGTTGTCCATACAAATACGGCTGTAACATTTTAAGGGCCCACACCACGGCCAGGCATTCTTTCTCAATGGCGGCGTAGCTCACTTCACGGGGTAACAACTTGCGGCTTAAGTAGGCTACGGGATGCTCTCCGCCATCGGCTCCCACTTGGCTCAGCACTGCCCCCAATCCAAACATTGAAGCGTCTGTGTGGACAAGAAATCTTTTAGTTGGATCAGGAGCCGTTAACACAGGAGCATTAGTTAGGGCGGTCTTGAGCTGTTGGAATGCCTGCTCACACTCTGGGGCCCAGACAACCAGTCGAGGAAGGTTCTTTTTGGTCAGGTCCGTCAGGGGTTTGGCCAGGGTGCTGTAGTCGGGTACAAATTTCCTATAATACCCTGCAGTCCCTAGGAACGCTAGCACCTGGGTTTTGGTCCTGGGGGTAGGCCATTTAGCTACGGCCTCAATTTTGGCTGGCTCGGGTCTCTGCTGCCCACACCCTACTCGGTGTCCTAGATACTGCACCTCGGCCATCCCTACGTGGCACTTACTTGGTTTTAACGTTAACCCGGCTTCCCCAATACGGTCTAAGATCGCCCCTATATGTTGGAGGTGATCTTCCCAGGTCTGGCTGAAGATGGCTATGTCGTCCAGGTAGGCACAGGCATAGTCCTGGAAGCCGTCCAGTAGCCGATCTACCATCCGCTGAAAAGTAGCCGGAGCGTTTTTCATTCCGAAGGGCATGACCTTGAACTGGTACAGGCCAAACGGAGTGACAAACGCCGACTTGGGGATGGCATCATCGGCTAAAGGAATCTGCCAGTATCCCTTACATAAGTCAATGGTAGTGAGATACTGACCCCGTGCCATCTTATCTAGCAGCTCGTCTATCCGAGGCATCGGGTAGGCATCAGACACTGTCTTGTCATTCAGCCTCCGGTAGTCAACGCAAAATCGGGTCGTGCCATCCTTTTTAGGCACCAGGACTACCGGCGATGCCCAGGGGCTATCTGAGGGTTCGATAACCCCTAGCTGCAGCATTTCATCCAGCTCGGCCTTCATATGGGTCCGGACTGATTCCGGAACTCTATATGGCGCCTGTCGCATAGGTAGCTGTCCCGGGGTTTCAACTCGGTGGGTGGCCAGCGGAGTGTACCCAGGTAAATTGGAGAAGGTAGCCCCTTTAGCTACGATCAGCGCCTGTATCTGGGCACGCTCGCGAGGGCTTAGCCGCTCCCCCAGTTGAACCCCCCGGGAGGGCTCTACCGTTTCTTCCGGTTCTAGCAGATCAGGTAGTGGCAAGTTCTCCTGATCTTCTATGGCGGAGGCACAGATTGCCGTCACATCCTCTATCCGCTCATGGTAGGGTTTGAGCATGTTTACGTGAAGCATGCGTCTCTTCCCCACCCCTGAGCAGGGGCCGATCACATAGGTAGTGTCGCATCGCTGCTCCACTACCTGGTATGGGCCTTGCCAGATGGCCTGCAGCTTGTCTGTGCGGACAGGTTTTAAAATTAAAACCTTCTGTCCCACTTGAAAGCTGCGGTCCCGGGCTCCCCTATCGTACCATCGCCGCTGACGTTGCTGGGCCGCCTGGAGGTTGGTGTGCACAGCCTGAGTTAGCGCCTCCAGTCGGTCTCTGAACTCCAGTACATACGATACGATCGGGGTTTCGCTAGCGGTACTCTCCCCCTCCCAGTGCTCCCTAATCAAGTTTAAGGGTCCCCGTACTCTTCTCCCAAACAATAGTTCAAATGGGGAGAACCCGGTCGATTCTTGGGGGACCTCTCTATACGCGAAGAGCAGGTGAGGTAGGAACCTCTCCCAGTCTTTGTGGGTTTCCCCGAACGTCCGAAGCATCTGCTTCAGCGTCCCATTGAATCATTCACATAGTCCATTGGACTGGGGGTGGTAGGCTGAATTGACTATTGGCTTAATGCCACATACCTTCCACATCTGTTGGGTGACCTCAGCAGTAAATTGGGTGCCCCTGTCGGATATTATTTCCTGGGGAAACCCTACCCGGGAAAATACTTTTATTAGAGCTTCCGCCACGGTCTCAGCGTGAATGTTAGTGAGGGCCACCGCTTCGGGGTATCTGGTGGCGTAGTCCACCACGGTTAGAATGTACTTTTTACCAGAGGGACTGTGTTTTGGCAGGGGCCCTACTATGTCTACTGCTACCCTGCTGAAGGGTTCGGCGATAATGGGAAGGGGGCATAACTTGGCCTTGTGGCGATCCCCTCGTTTACCTACTCTCTGGCAGACGTCGCAGGAGGTGCAATATTGTCGCACATCCTGCGAGATTCCGGGCCAGAAAAACGCATGCATTAGGCGGTATCGGGTACGGGTCATCCCTAGGTGTCCTGACAAGGGGATATCGTGAGCAATTCTGAGCAGCTCCTGCCTATACTTCCGTGGTACCACTAACTGTTTGTTAGTCAAGGTGACAGACCCCCCCACGTCCTTGGCCGTGATACGGTACAATAACTCTTTCTCCCACGTGTAATGCTCCCCCTCTAGCCCGGTCTGGTCAGCTTGTGCCCGGTCCCTATAGACTTGTAGAGTGGGATCGGTCTGTACTTCAGTGACAAAGGTAGTCGGGGTATCCCAGGATATGGAAGTCGGGTGGGGGTCATGGTCTCTTACCTGAGCCTCAGAGTGTATCGGTGTAGCCGTGGTGCGAGCCTGTTGCCGTGTGGTTACTGGATGGGCTTCCTGGTAGGGGGCCTGTGGAACAAAGACAGAGGTCATCTGACCCAAATCATTCCCTAGCACAACATCTGCTGGTAGGTTCTGCATTAGCCCCACTTCTACTGCCCCCTCTCCCGCACCCCAGTTCAAATGTACTTTCGCTGTGGGTAGTCGGTATACAGCTCCCCCGGCTACCCGAACAGCCACAGATCCGCCGGTATGCGTGCCCTCCGAAACCAAATGGGGGGCTATCAGGGTTAAGGTAGCTCCTGAATCCCGCAGTCCCTGAACCTCGTTCCCCTCAAGTGTTACCAGTTGTCGGTGATGCTGCCGGTTATCAGTGGCTCGGACCGACATGACCTCGTGTAAGATACCCAGAGGTTCCTCCGCATGTACACTCCATAAATCCTGAGTGGCTGGTTCCCTCTGTTAATGGTGAGCAGCCGCCCTGGGTGCAGGGTTTGTACGGCCCTGATTCCAGGTGGGCCTAGTGCGATTCTGGGTGCATTCTCGGGCCATATGCCCCCATTGTTTACAGGAATGGCACTGGATGTTGGCCCGCCCGTTGTATCTGGAAGGTGGCGGTATCTGTCCTTGTGAGGGACGGAACGGGGCGGCGGTGGGCGCTAGAGGTGGTGTAGCGCTAGGTAGTCCTGGGGGTCGGGAGTAGCTTTTGGCTACAGGTCCCTGGTGCCTCCGGGCATCAAAGTGTTGATCGGCCAATCTAGCCGCTTCCGTTAGGGTGAGGGGTTTCCTGTCCCGCACCCATTCTTGAGTCTCCGGGGATAATCCATTAAAAAATTGTTCCAGCAACATCAGCTGACGCAATTCCTCCATGGTGGTGGCGTTGCTGGCCTGGATCCACCCTTGGGAGGCTTGATCCAATTTGTGTGCCCATTCTGCGTGCGAATCTCGCTCTGGTTTGCGTAAGTGTCTGAACTTGCGCCGGTATGCCTCTGGGGTAATGGCATACCTCTCCAAGATTGCGCGTTTTACTTTTGCATAATCTTTGCTGTCCTCACTGGGCACAGCACGGTACGCTTCGTCTGCCCGACCTGCTAGTTTGCTTGCTAGCAGTTGCACCCATACTGAAGGTTCTAGCTCATGCAGATCACACAGTCTTTCAAAGTCCTGCAAGTACCCGTCTATCTCGTCCTTTTCCTCGCAAAAAGCCCTGAAGGCCTGGTACGGGATCTTGGGCTTTACCGGGTTGTAGAGGGACCCTGTGTTGGACTCGGTTTGAGTCAAGGTGTGTTGCGGGCTGTGTGCCATAACATATTCCTGCACATTTGCCATTACCATATTCAACATGGCCTCCGATATAGGCTGCGGCAAAAATGCTAGCCTGGTCCTCATCTCTCTTTCATAGAGCGTTTCCTCCATAACTACTGGGGGTGTAGCGCTGCGGGCTTGGTCTCCCTCCATCAGCTCGGCAATTAGTGTAGCCTTGGTTTTGCTGCTGGCTACTTTCCCTCTGGCTTCCAGTAGTTCCTTTAAAGTCTGTCGTTTCAGTATGGTATAATCAATCTCCATACGAATTGCCTTTGCTTTCCTCGTTAGGTAGTTCCAGTTACACGAACTCCGTTTTTCGGCTGTAAGGTTCGGATCCCGTCGCTTGCCACCAATTGTAACGGAACGCAGTACATTAGTCCACGATATCCGTTGGTATCTTCAGGAAATCCACAGTCAGGACAGAAAGCACGGCAATATTCCCCATCCTCCCAATAACCGGACGAAACACAGTTTGGGAGTCAACTAACTGGCTTTATTCACAGCTGGCATATTTATACAGTTCCCCATGCAAGGGGTTTCCATACAGTAAATCCAGGGGATTTCTCCCATCATGCAATATGACTTTCCCAATAGGCACCGCTGCACGAGAGGGATACTCCCACCAAAATGGACGATTAAGTGGATTATCCCCTCGTGCAGCAAAACCGACAATTGACTCTAAAATATGTATTTTACACAATATTCGGTACTTTGCGCTGGCGGAACGTTCGACTGATAGCTGGGGTCGGAGCGCATACTTTGTGAGAATACCGCTCCGATCCCAGCTGAATTGACCGAACGCCGCACAGAATACATTCAAACATCGAGTTCGGTTTAAAAGTACCGAATCGCTGTGGGGAACATAATGTACCGAACGCGGAGCTCCCGAACGCTCTGGAAGTCCAGCGGTGTTCGGACCATTGAGTAGCCGTTTTCAGTTCCAGGCTCTCGACGACCGAACACCGCTGCAGAGACAAAGGATCCAAGATGGCCGACCGCCGCATGGTCGGTAGCCGATCGGCGGCCACCTAGGAGAGCCCTTAATTACCGATTGCAACATTGTTGCAATCGGTTAATTGGTGCCACACGACTTGTAAATGTGTGGTCTACCTGGGGAGCCTGCATTCGTACGGCGGACGGCCGGGATAGCCATGTTTCGTCGAACGAATGATTTGTATGCTGGCAGCGTACGGCTGCCAGTATGCGAACGGCCATAACATAGCACTTATACAGGTAAAGGCTTACAGTATACATTCAGCCTATGGACAACCTACAATACATATAGTTCAGAAGTGGCTAGGTTTGCCACAACGTTTAAGTAAAAAATAAAATAAAATAAACCCTTTACCCAGTCCAAATAAAAATTAACCCCTTCCCTGCCAGTTGATCACTGCCTACAGTGATCAAAATACAGATCACAGTATTATACTGTGATCTAATTTTATTTAACCCCTGACGATTAACTTTTATTTATTTTTTAACCCTCAGGGGTTACATTTATTTAATTAACTAATTTAAATATTGTATAATGAAATATTTTGCTAGCTGGGGTGGGTGGGAGTTATGGGAAAATGGGGAATTTACTGTTAGTGCTGCTTACTGCTAGGTAGGGGTTAACGGTAAAAAAAGCTTAGAAAAATTTTAAATCTGTAAAAAAAGTTTTACGAAAGTTTAAGAAACTTTAAAAAAATTAATAAGCATAACAAAAGTTTAAAAAATTGTTTTAAAAAGTAAAAAAAGTTTTAAAAAGTTAAAAAATACATTTAATAACGCTCATTACCACTACACCTGGTACAAGCTAGCGGAAAAATGATCCCACGCTAAGGTTCAAAATATGCCTTTTGAAATACCCTGGGATGTCTTCTTTAAGAAATGGTATGGCTTTATGGGGTATTTGGATTATATAGCCTGGTAAAATACTCTAAAATGGGACATGGGCACAGCGTAAAAATTTAAAGTTTGAAAAAAATGGAATGGCTGTGTCCCAAATGTGCCCCTCCGATGTCCACATTTACCTGGCAAAGGTACATACGGGGGTATTTTTGTACTCAGCCGACATAGCTGAGCAACATATAACGTATTATAGAGTGGTGGTACACATAAGGTTTGCAAAATATACTGTGCAAACTCACTTTGTGCGTCAAAAAGGCAGAAAAAACGCTTATTACCACTACACCTGGTACAAGCTAGTGGAAAAATGATCCCACGCTAAGGTTCAAAATATGCCTTTTGAAATACCCTGGGATGTCTTCTTTAAGAAATGGTATGCCTTTGTGGGGTAGTTTGAATTATATAGCCTGGTAAAATACTCTAAAATGGGACATGGGCACAGCGTAAAAATTGAAAGTTTGAAAAAAACTGGAATGACTATGTCCCAAATGTGCCCCTCTGATGTCCACATATACCTGGCAAAGGTACATACGGGGGTATTTTTGTACTCAGCTGACATAGCTGAGCAACATATGAAGTATTATACAGTCGTAGCACACATAAGGTTTGCAAAATATTCTGTGCAAACTCACTTTGTGTGTCAAAAAGGCAGAAAAAACGCTTATTACCACTACACCTGGTTCAAACTAGCGGAAAAATTATCCCACGCTAAGGTTCAAAATATGCCTTTTGAAATACCCTGGGGTGTCTACTTTAAGAAATGGTAGGCCTTTGTGGGGTAGTTTGAATTTAAAACCTGCGAAGATGCTTGGAAATTGCACATAGGCCCAGCGTCAAAATCCAAAGTTCTGTAAAAACTGATATGGCTTGGTCTTTAATATGGCACTGTAGCTCCACAAAATAGTGCCAAAGACATTCATTGGGGATGTCTTTTTACTCAGAAGACTTAGCTGAGCATAATTTGGAGGTTTTGAACTTAGTGGCACATATGAAATATACAAAATGCCCAGCAAAAATGCAATCCGTATGTAAAAAATGCACAAAATTATTTTTTACCACATACTTTGGCATGTAATGGTAAAAAAATGGGGGCATGTTAAGGCACAATATGCACCTTATGAGATACCCTGGAGTGTCTACTTTTACAAATGGTAGGCCTTTGTGGGGTTTTTTTGAACAGTCAAACTGTTATAATACCCCAAATGGAAGCATAGGCTCATTAAATCCGTCTCTCAAAATTCTACTGTGAATACTGAAAAGGACAGGTCTCCTGTATGGCACTGTAGCTTCACGAAATAGTGCCATAGACATACAATGGGGGTGTCCTTTTACTCAGAAGACTTAGCTGAGCATAATTTGGGGGATTTGAACTTAGTGGCACATATGAAATATACAAAATGCCCAGCAAAAATGCAATCCGTATGTAAAAAATGCACAAAATAATTTTTTACCACATACTTTGGCATGTAATGGTAAAAAAATGGGGACATGTTAAGGCACAATATGCACCTTATGAGATACCCTGGAGTGTCTACTTTTACAAATGGTAGGCCTTTGTGGGGTTTTTTTGAACAGTCAAACTGTTATAATACCCCAAATGGAAGCATAGGCTCATTAAATCCGTCTCTCAAAATTCTACTGTGAATACTGAAAAGGACAGGTCTCCTATATGGCACTGTAGCTTCACAAAATAGTGCCAAAGACATACAATGGGGGTACCGTTGTACTCAGCAGAAGTAACTGAACACATAATAAAACATTGTACAGGAATAGCACACACCAACTTTACAAAATACACATGAGAAGTTCTTTGTTATAAGTTTGTGTGCGAAAATCCCCAAAAAACACAATTTTACTCCAATATTTAGCAGAGGTTGGCGGTAAAATGGCTACGTAGAAAGTGTCAAAACAACCTTAGGTAAATAGCCTGTGGTGTCTACTTTATATAAATATATACTTTTGTGTGGCAATTTTGTTTTCTTTTATGGCTATTAAGCTTACAAGACAAACATACCAAATTCTAAAATCGCTCCACATTAAAAGTTTATTTTACTCCTTGTGCTTTGTGACCTGTAACTACCAAAAAAACTGAAAATCCCAGACACATTATATATTCTGTAAATCATAACAACTAAATGAATTTATTTTTAATTACTGTCCTTAACCTGCGCTAATTGTGCACACATTATTATTGCAAAAACTGTTAAAAAAATCAAGATTTTTCATTTTTTTTTGCATTTTTCTGTATTTTTTAATAATAAATAAGCATTTATGTAAATATATGTTACATCAAATTAAAGCCCTTTCTGTCCTTTAAAAAACGGTATATAATATGCGTCGGTGCAATAAATTAGTAAAATGCAAATTGCAGTTGAACGCAAACAGCAAAAAATGCAAAAAATGCTTGTGTCATTAAGTGAACAAGTGAGCTTCTGAAGCTCTGTCCTTAAGGGGTTAATTAACTAAGTGTATGTTTGTGATTTCACTTGCATTTTTTTGTTAGTTTGACAAAGACCTCATTGGCGGTTGAAACATTGCTGTTCTCGTCAGATTTTCCAATAAATCTGCTACTTTTGTATCTTGAGTGCCTGAATCACATTGTCTTTTCTATTTAATAAAATCATAACTTTTTGTCATGACTTCTTGTCATAATTCCAGTAATTATGTTTGGAAACAATGTTACTTCAACAGTAATTTATTTATTGAAATG